>NC_085880.1:39747975-39757975 GCF_034702125.1 Engraulis encrasicolus | reverse complement strand
CTCATCTATCACATAAAAATATGCACTTACACGCTAAGACCCTCATCTTTCATTAGAATATGTTCATTCATCTCAAACAAACAGAGATTTTCAATAAAGTTGTCTCAAATCTCATGAGCCTGAATGTTGCGTAATGCAGCTCCAGGCGCCGGGGCCAATGTTGCTCTATGCAACATCAGACATCAATGGGTTAAACTGTTCAATAGGTTCACAGACACAGGAGCATCACCAGTGTGTCTGGTCTATAGCACCACCGGGTCTGCCGCTACATACCACTCTACAGCACAGTACAGTGCAGAGAGACTTGTTTCCATGCTGTGTAACCACTCCTGAAGGGCTTGCCATGCTCATTGTTCAATTTGGTTCAACTGTGACCGCCAAAACGCTTGTTGTGAACTCATGCGGCCAATTATTATTATTATTTTTTTAAATCTGCAATTGTTTTCTAAAAGCCCCCGCCTATTATCAACAGTATCCTGCTGGCCGCGTGTTGGACTGCAGGGCAGATGTCTTGTTTGTGTCTGGTCCCCGAGGCACTGGAGATTTGTAATGAGGACACTGATCTGATCTGATCTGTAGGTCTGTAACGATACACTCAAGTCACAATTCGGTTCGCATCACGATTTCGGTCCTACGGTTTTCTAAATTTATCTTTTAAAATTAATTAATCTGCTTTTTTGCGTTTGTTTTCTGAACAGAAGGGTAACAGAACTTTGAAAGGGTGTATCACGATACCGTCTTCTTGCACCACGATTCAGTATCGTGACTCTGTGTATCACGATTTCTCGGTTTGATACAATATCGTTACAGCCCTACTGATCTGATATCCATATCACACGCCACACTGATCTGATATCCATGCACATCACACAACACACTGATCTGATATCCATGCACAAATCACAACACACTGATCTGATATCCATGCACATCACACAACACACTGATCTGATCTGATATGATATCCATGCACATCACACGCCACACTGATCTGATATCCACGCACATCACACGCCACACTGATCTGATATCCACGCACATCACACGCCACACTGATCTGATATCCATGCACACCACACTGATCTGATGTGATCTGATATCCACGCACATCACACAACACACTGATCTGATATCCATGCACATCACACGCCACACTGATCTGATGTGATCTGATATCCATGCACATCACACGCCACACTGATCTGATCTGATATGATATCCATGCACATCACACAACACACTGATCTGATATCCATGCACAAATCACAACACACTGATCTGATATCCATGCACAAATCACAACACACTGATCTGATATCCACGCACATCACACAACACACTGATCTGATATCCATGCACATCACACAACACACTGATCTGATCTGATCTGATATCCATGCACAAATCACAACACACTGATCTGATATCTATGCACAACACACAACACACTGATATGATGTGATCTGATATCCATGCACACCACACTGATCTGATGTGATCTGATATCCATGCACATCACACGCCACACTGATCTGATGTGATCTGATATCCACGCACATCACACGCCACACTGATCTGATGTGATCTGATATCCATGCACAACACACGACACACTCTTGCTCTCACTGTCACTCTAACTCTCTCTCTCTCCACCTCTCTCCCTCTCTTTCTATCTCTCTCTTTGCCCCCCTCTCTCTGTCTGTCTGTCCCTCTATTTCTCTATCTATCTTTATTTCTCTCTCTCCATCTCTGTCTCTCTCCCTCTATTTCTCCCCCAAAACCCCTCCACCCCCAACACACACACACACACACACACACACACACACACACACACACACACACACACACACACACACACACACTTCTGAGCCAATGTGTGCTGTGGAATGGCTCTCATTGTAGAGTGGAGTGTACACCACCCAGCAACCAATCGCCCTGAGGATACATTAGATTTTTATCTCTGGCTCAATACAGCACTGTGTCTGTGTGCGTGTGCGTGCGTGTGTGTGCGTGCGTGAGTGCGTGCGTGCGTGTTTTGTGTGTGTTGTAAGCTTTTCAGACAGAGTGACGGTATAAGCCATGCTTTTGTCCATACATTAATGAGAAAACGCAGTGCATCGACGTTGGGGTTTTGTGTATGTGTGTGTGTGTGTGTGTGTGTGTGTGTGTGTGTGTGTGTGTGTGCGTGTGTGCGTGTGTGCTTGTGTGCGTGTGCGTGTGTGCGTGTGTGTGCGCGCGCGAGCTTTACAAGTAAATAAGTAAGATGCCGCTGGCACAGCATGAAAGTGTGAAGAACGACAGTGGTGACAGAAGGAGAGAAAGAGTGAGGAAATACCAAATAGCCTCTCTCTCTCTCTCTCTCTCTCTCTCTCTCCCCCTCTCCTTGGCACTTCCAAAAGCAGATGAGGGAAATTAGAATGACCGTGATTTCGAATGAAAACGGAAATTGAGACAGTGGCAGAAGCACACACCATACATAAACATACACACACACACACACACACACACACGCGCGCGCGCACACACACAGATAAAGACAAGTGTGAAGCAAAACCAGGGATCTTGGCGGGGGAATGGAAAAAAAATGTAAGGACCAAGTAGGAGGAAAGAGAAAAGCAGATGAAAGAAGGTGAAGTACTGAAGGAGTCCGTCTGCCAGCGAGGCGACGCTGACGCTGACGCTGACGGTGGCGGTGACAGTCAGCCGGCAACGCGAAACGGATGAAGCCAGAGGGAACGGAGAACACAAAAGAAAAGAATTGCAAACGGGAGGAGGAGAAGAAGAAATGAAGACATGGGAAGGAGAGGAGGGATGCGGGTGGAAGGGAGAGGTAGAGGGAGAGAGAGAGAGAGCGAGAGGAGGGAATAAGAGAACAAGTAGGGAAAAAAGAGCAAGAGAAAGAGGGCGAACAAGTGACGAGAGGGGGAGAGGCAGAAAAAGAGAATGAGTGAGAATGAGGGAGAGCGAAAGAGTAAGAAAAGAAGGAGAGAAAGAGAGCAAGTGAGAGAGGGAGAGCGAATGAGTGAGGAAAGAGGGAGAGAAAAAGAGCAAGTGAGAGGGAGAGCGAAAGAGTAAGAAAAGAGGGAGTGAAGGAGATAGAGAGAGAGAGAGAGGAGAGGAGAGGAGAGGAGAAGAGAGGGTGGAAGATCAGTGGTGCGGACGACACCTCCTAGTCTCGGTGTAATAACGGAGAGCAGCAATAAAGCTGGAATTGAAGACGGCCTATTGCCGCCTGAGGAATTGAAGAGCGAGCGCAGCCCGAGCAGAGCAGAGGCAGAGGGATGAGCAGCGCAGTGATGCATTAGAGCAGGGGAGCAGGCGTGACCTGACTGCATACGTGTGTGTGTTTGCGTGTGCGCGTGCGCTTGCGCGTGCGCGTGCGCTTGCGCGTGTGTGTGTGTGCGTGTGTGTGTGCGTGCGTGAGAGAGAGAGGGAGCTTGTGTGTGTGTGTGTATATATATGTGTGTGAGCTTGTGTATGTTGGTGTGTGCTTGTGTGCACATGTACCAATAAAATTGTGTGTGTGTGTAGTATGTGTACTCGTGTGTATGCACCTACATACACCTTTGCAATTGTGCGTTTGTGTACATGCATGATTACTTTTGTGTCTGTGTCTGTGTGTGCACTGTCCTTTTCTTCCTGTGTGTGTGTGTGTGTGTGTGTGTGTGTGTGTGTGTGTGTGTGTGTGTGTGTGTGTGTGTGTGTGTGTGTGTGTGTGTGTGTGTGTGTGTGTGTGTGCGTGCGCGCGCGCGCGCGCGCGCGTGTGTGGGCGTGTGGGCGCATGTGTGTGTTAACAGGTACCTATGCAAGTGCTCGTATGTGTGCATTTTGTGTGTACGTGCGCATTTTGTGTGTACTTACCTGAACGTGTGCGTGTGGCAGTAGTATGCATGTGAATATCTGCGTGTACCTGGCCATTTGTGTGTTGAGTGAAATGATGGCGTGAAATGACTGGTTTGTTTGTAAGCTTTTCACACAGAGTGAGGCTATAAGCCATGCTTTTGTCCATACATTAATAAGAAAACGCAGTGCATTGACGGTGGGGTTTTGTGTGTCTCTGTCTCTGTCTCTGTGTGTGTGTGTGTGTGTGTGTGTGTGTGTGTGTGTGTGTGTGTGTGTGTGTGTGTGTGTGTGTGTGTGTGTGTGTGTGTGTGTGTGTGTGTGTGTGTGTGTGTGTGTGTGTGTGTGTGTGTGTGTGTGGCGGGGGAGAGGGGGTGGTGAGTGAGTGATGCTGAAACTTTTTTTTTTGTGCTTTTTTGAGTGTTTGTCACAACAGACGTACCGCATGTCTTAGACAGTTTGTTTCCATTATCTTTTGACGATTCCTTCAGCTCCTTCCCTTCATTATATCCATTGGTCTGTATCATTTTTACCAATGTACACACAGAAGCACATACACAATTGCATAGGTACACAAAGTGTATATACACACGCAAAGGCACATACGTGCGCACACATATTCTTTCTGTATAATTATTCCTTTCGCCTGCCTTTTTTTCTTTCTTTTTTTCATTATCCTATTATCTCCTTTTCTCTCCATTCTCTTCCATTTTTCTCTCTTTTTATTGTCTTCTATCCTTTTCTTTTTCCTTTTTTTCTCTTCCGTTTTCTTTTCTCTACTCTCCGCCTTTGTGGATTTCCCCACTTCCTCCCTCTTCTCTTCTCTTCTCAGCTCTTTTCTCTCCTCCCCAATGTCCTTGGTCTGTCTCCCCTCTCTTCCTCCCTCTCTTCCTCCCTCTCTTCCTCCTCCTCCTTCCTTCTTCATGTTCTTTTCCAGCTCTTTCCTCGCCATCTCCACTCTCCTCCTCCTCTCCTCCTCCTCCTCTTCCTCCTCTCCTCGTCTCCTCCTCCTCCTCCTCCTCCTCCTCCTCCTCGTCTCCTCCTCCTCCTCCTCCTCCTCGTCTCCACCTCCTTCTCCTCCTCCTCCTCCTCGTCTCCTCCTCCTTCTCCTCCTCTTCCTCCTCCTCTTCCTCTCCTCTCTTCCTCACTCTTCCTACCCTCCGTCTCCCTCTTCCTTTCCTCATCTCTAAACTCTTCCTCCCCTCTCCTTGCCTCTCGTCATCCCCTCATCTATTCTCCACTCTCTTCCTTGCCTCCTCCGCTCTCTTCCTCTCTTTCACACTCCCCCTGGCCTGTCGTTGCCATTGTTGTCACGTTCTGGTGTCACGTTCTCTCCCTCTTCCTCTTCCTCTTCATCTTCCTCTTCCTCTGTGCCTGCCTCTTCCTCTCCCTCTACCTCCTCTGCCTCTCTCTCTGCCTTTTCCTCTTCCTATGTGTCTGCCTTTTGTGCCTCTCCCTCTGCCTCTCCCTCTCCCTCTCCCTCTTCCTCTTCTCCTGCCTCCTCCGCCTCTCCCTCTGCCTCTCCCTCCCCTCTTCCTTTCCCTCTTCCTCTTCCTCTCCCTCTCCCTCTGCGTCTGCGTCTGCCTCGTCTGGAGCAAGCAGTCATCCCATCACTTTTCAAAGCTGCTACCATCATACCCGTGCCGAAGAAATCATCACCATCATGCTTCAATGACTACCGTCCTGTAGCACTGACGCCCATAATCATGAAGTGCTTCGAACGGCTAGTCCTGTCACACATCAAAGCCACCCTACCCCCCACCCTGGACCCCTACCAGTTCGCATACCGAGCCAAGCGATCCACGGAGGATGCAATCTGCTCTGCCCTCCATCCAGCCCTCACCCACTTGGACAATAAAGACTCATATGTGAGAATGCTGTTCATTGACTTCAGCTCAGCATTCAATACCATAATACCACAAACAACTCATCAGAAAACTGGACAAACTAGGTTTCAGCACCTCCCTCTGCAACTGGCTGCTGGACTTCCTGATGCAGAGACCACAAGCAGTACGGGTAGGGAATAACACCTCAAGCACCCTGACCCTGACACGGGGGCTCCGCAAGGTTGTGTTCTCAGCCCCCTGCTGTTCACGCTGCTGACACATGACTGCACAGAAACGACCCACAGCACTAACCATCTAGTGAAGTTTGCGGATGATACAACACTGGTGGGCCTCATCACTAAGGGCGATGATGAGACTCACTACAGATGAGACCCACTACAGAGAAGAAGTAGTCCTGCTGGCCAGATTGTGCAAAGACAACAACCTCCTGCTGAATGTCAACAAGACCAAGGAGATTGTTGTCAACTTTCAGAGGGTCCAAAAACAACTGCCACCACTGACCATCGACGACGTGATGCTGTGGAGAGAGAGTGAGCAGCACCAAGTTCCTTGGAGTGCACATCAGCGACGACCTCTGTTGGACCACCAACACTACATCACTGGCGAAGAAGGCCCATCAGCGTCTCTACTTCTTGCGCAAACTAAAGAAGGCAAGTGCTACAGCCTCCATCATGACAACATTCTACAGAGGAACCATAGAGAGCGTCGTGTCCAGCTGCATCACAGTGTGGGGAGGAAGCTGCACGGAGAATAACAGGAAGACACTCCAGCGTGTTGTGAACACAGCGAAGAAGATCATTGGAGTACCACTCCCTCCCTGCAGGACATTTACACACGCACGCCTCACCCGAAAAGCACTGATGATCATCAAAGACACAAGCCACCCTGCACACAAACTGTTTTCAGCCTCCTGCCCTCTGGAAAGAGGTACAGGCGCCTCCGTTCCCGTACCACCAGGCTTGCAAGCAGCACGATGCATCAAGCAATCAAGATACTGAACACTCAACCCACTCTCCCTTCACTGTCAGCCTCTAGCCAGCCAGGCCACTGACAACGCTCCCCCCCCTCATCCCCACCACCACATATCTGCGACTGAACATTCCAACCTGCACTACTACATCTGTGACTGAACTTTCAACCTGCACTAACTCAAAAACATACACACGCACACACACACACACACACACAAACACAGACACACACACACACACACACACACACACACACACACACACACACACACACACACACACACACACACAAGCACACTGCACTTTCTCTGCACTAAACCCAAACATACACACACTGACACACAACTCATACTCACACACATACACACACACACACACACACACACACACACACATACACAGGTACACACACACAGACGCACACCGCACTTTCTACCTGCACTAAACACACACACACACACACACACACACACACACACACACACACACACACACACACACACACACGCACACACGCACACAAAACACATACAAACACACACACACACATACTGCTGCTGGTGTATTTAATAAAAACCTTTTTTTAATTATTTATTTCTTCAAATGCTACTATTACTATGTCAGAACGCTATAAAGGACTTTTAGAAAAAAGAACAACAAAATACCTCCTCTTAATGTATGTTCTCTACAAGTCTTCTGTTGTCCAGTCTTGCACTTTAAATGTCTGTATGAGCAATGTCTACGTCCATACTGTCTATGTCCATGTATGAGTACTGTCTATGTCTATACTGTCTATGTCCTTACCTAGATTAGTCTATGTCTGCATGGGAGAGCAAGAAACGCAATTTCAAATTCTTTGTATGACCAGTGCATGTAAAGAAATTGACAATAAACTTGACTTGACTTGACTTGACTTGTGGGTCATATGCCACTGGGGGGGGAGGTTGACGACAGGCAAATAAATTTGGATTCATGGCCTCCAATGCACCATCTGGGACATGATATGCCACCTCCTCAGGGGGATAGGGGAGGGGAGAGCGGAGAGGGGAGGGGAAGGAGTAGAGGGGGAGAGCCCTTGGAGGAGGTGGAGGAGGAGGTGAAAAGGATGGGGCGGGTGGGGGGATAGGTGTAGCCCTTGGAAGAAATGGAGGAGGAGGAGGAGGAGGAGATGAGGGTGGGAAAGGTGAGGAGAAAGTGGAGGAGAGCCCTTGGAGAGAAGGGTGGGGTGGGGGGCGTGTGTGTGTGTGTGCGTACGTGCGTGCCTCTGTGAGTGTTCGTGCGTGTGCGTGTGTGTGTGTGTGCGCGCGCGCGCATGTGTGTGTGAGCGTGTGTGTGTGTGTGTGTAAGCGGGAAGACGGCAATGACAGGAAGGTCAATGAGAGATTGAGTGGAATGGAAGGAGCAGCTGAGAGGAGATGAGTGCTTTTCTTTTGGAAAGGGCTGTTTCCATGGTAAGCTGTGCTGCCACTGGGATTTGTACGCTTTGTCTATACCAGTGATTCTCAAAGTGTGGTCCGGGGACCACTGGTGGTCTGTGACAGTGCTCAGGTGGTCTGTGAGCTAGCAGTAGGCTATATTTGTAAATTTTTTACAAAGATAAGCATAGCTGAAATTTTATTTTTATCACCACAATAAGACTGGCTTGTAAATGTGAGAGAGTGATCTGCATCGAAATTAGCAGTGTCAAATTAGCACCCATCAACTGTAAATTCAGTTGACAGATGGTCCCTGAACATTTTGGAGGGGGGACAAAGTGGTCCTCGGTCTGAAAAAGTTTGCGAAACACTGGTCTATACTATAGGAATCCACTGACCTCTGGGTTTGGTCTGTATGTTCTTGACTTGAGCAATGAGCAAAGCATATTGTTTGTGCTTGAAGCAGCTTGCTGCTGCTTTCTTGTCTACGATCTGGTTGCTGGTCCTCTTGTGAGTGGTGTTTCTGTTGTGGTTGTAAATCAGTGGTTCTCAACCTTTATTGATCAAACACCCCTTGACCTCATCATAAGCCTGCCAACGTCACCATAGTATCAAGAAATAAAACAGACTAATGTCCCCCCAATGGCAACTAAGCACCGCCCCCTTTCAGCTGTATCATTCTCTGTTGCTCCCCCATTGAGAAACACTATGGTAGGTGATGGTAAATGTCAAGTCCTGCATCTTGTTCGATAATAAGGGAAATGCCAGCGAGGATTTTTCAATCTTCTCTTGAAGTGAAATGGATTCAAAGACATGAGAGGGAAATACTTGATGGGAGGGGTGGTTTTGAAGCTCCACAGAAAGCCAGTAGAACACCAAGTCCTGTTTTTTTATGTCTAAAACGGTTGATAAAACGGCCCTTTCCCACCCATTAAACTTCAATCCACCTAAGGCAGTGGTTCTCAACCTTTTTTTGTACAAAACATTATCCTCATCACAGGCCCCTCAACGTCCCCTTGACCTCATGATAATGCCCCCCCCCTTAGTAATAAAAAAAAATAATGCCCCCCAATGGGAACTAAGCCCCCACCCCCACTCAGCTGTATCCTTCTCAACACTCCCCTAGTGCTCCTCAATGTCCCCTGGGGGGCTGTACCGCCCCCACGTTGAGAAACACTAACCTAAGGCATTCATTCTAGCTGTACTGATACTTACTGGGTTAACGTCTTTGTCTGCTGAATAGCATTCACGATATCAAATATTCAACAGAAACATGCCATCCCAAGACTTAGTATTTACTTTCTTGAGACAGCATCCTTGTATTAATAATGATGCCCTCCGCCATCTGCGTTTATACAGTAACATATCTCAGGACTCATGGCCTGTTTGACGTTTTTGTCATTGAATTCAGCCGTTTGCTGTATAGAAAAGAGACACCAAGGCCAAGAAAGCACAAGGTGAAAGTGTCAAATAAATAATAAAGAAAAGAAAAAAAAGGAGGGGAATAAATCCAAGGTCAGGGATATGTAATAGATATCAAATGATAAACGGTCCATGCACAACACAGCGGCTGTAAATAACACTATTGCGTGTTGTTGAGGGTGGGTATTGCATATTATACAGCAGGCAGGCCCGCCGACGGGGGGTGGGACAAAGGGGTATGTTGTCCCGGGCCCAGGGGGAGATAGGGGTCCAGAATTGGGTCCCCATTGCATTGTATGTATTGGGTAGGGGTAGGTGGTGGGCCCCTTTCATATTACATTACATTACACTTAGCTGACGCTTTCATTTTATTCAAAGCGACTTACAGGTATTATTTGTCAGGGTGCTGATTACAGTCCCTGGAGCAATGTGGGGTTAGGCGACTTGCTCAAGGGCACTTCAGCCATGGATGGAGATGTAGGGAGAGGTCAGGGGGGGATTCGAA
>NC_085880.1:39730475-39732975 GCF_034702125.1 Engraulis encrasicolus | reverse complement strand
CGTGTGTGTCACAGTGTGTAATATTCCACACGTCTCTTTGTGTGTGTGTTTGTGTGTGTTTGTGCGGGCGCGCGTGCGTGCGTGCGTGCGCGCGCGTGTGGGTGAATGAACGTCTGTGTGTGTTTTGGCAGGTTGTATGTGTTGGCAGGCAAGTCGATGGCTTTGTGTCTATAAATATGCTTGCATTTGCATTATTTTATTTATTGCACATGTTGGAGGAAATTATTATGTGTGCGTCTGAGTGTTCATGCGTTCATGTTCGTCTGTGTGCTTGTGTGTGTCTATGTAGGTTGGTGTGAGTATGTGCATTCACATGTGTGCGTGTGTGTGACTTGCATCCACATGTGTGTCGGTTCGCGTGCTCTGAATTTTCACATTGCGGGTCTCTCTGTCTTGCTCGCGCGCGCGCCTGTGTGCCTGTGTCCGCTACGCATGTTTAGATTTGTGATGACAGGCGGGAAATGTGTGCTGAAATATTGCCCTGTGTTTGGGGAATGCAAGGCAAGGCAGCCCTTATTCACAGTCACCGGCAGGCAGATATCTCCTCCTTCTGTAGTCCTCGCCGTAAGCCAGAGTCAGACAGTTCAGACGGTTCAGACGGTTCACTGCACACTTCGCCCCTGCACAATAAGAACGGCCGGAACCTGGAGGAGTTTTAGAATTCGCTCTGCCTTATTATTATCCATTTCTCTCTCGCAGCGCACCTTTAGCCTTTTGTCGCTACGCTACGCTACGCTGCGCTGTGCTGTGCGGTCCAGTGTCTCTCGCATACACTTGCTCTTTTTTTCGCTCTGCGTCGTGCTCTATTTTGCTCATTCTCTTTTTTTCTGTCTCTCTTTCCCTCCATTTCTCTCTCTCTCTCTCTCTCTCTCTCTCTCTCTCTCTCTCTTTCCCTCCATTTCTCTCTCTCTCTCTCTTTCTCTCCTCTCTGTCTCTCTGTCTCCCCCTCCATCTCTCTGTCTTTCTTCCTGTCTTTCTTTCTTATTTTCCTTCTTTCTTTCTTCCTTTCTCCCTCTCTCCCTGTCTCTCTCGTGTGTGCTCTCTGTCACTTCCTCTTCCCCGTCTCCTTTCTCTCATTCCTACCCACTCGGCTGCACAAGGTCATGTGTGCTGTCGGCTGAGCGCCAAGGTCACTGGCTAGACTTCGTTGTTCACACTTGCCGCTCCCTTACAGGAAAAGATGCTTCACTCGTCTACACGTTATCCCCTCTTTCTTCAGGAAAGGATGCTTCACAAGTCTACCCATTACCCCATCCCCTCTTTCTTCATACTTCATACTTCATACTTCATACTCCTCACCCACCCATCTCATTCTCCTCTCTCTCTCTCTCTCTCTCTCTCTCTCTCTCTCTCTCTCTCTGTCTCTCTCTCTCTCTCTCTCTCTCTCACTCCACAGCATTATTTTCTTCCCCTTCTCCTCCACTCCTCCTCCTACTCCTTCTCCTTGCATTCCCTCCTTCCTCCCTCCCATCCTTCTCTCCTCAGATCAATATGCCCTGTGCAGTGGTGCGTGGGTCCCGAGTCAAGTCGCCACGGCAGTGCTGTGTTAAAGCTGTGCGTAGACCAGGTAGCTGAAGTCGCTGAAGACGTTTCGCCATGATTTCGCTTTATTCGCTCTGGACGTGATATTGACATGTTTGATCTAGCTAATCACATAACGGCTCTTGCTTGACAGCCTGAGGGATTCGGAGATATGAACATTCCGATTGGTTTTCACCGAACCGCGTCACAACTCATTACCATGATATTAGCTCGACTTAAATCGCTGAAATTCACTCAGGTGTCTTCGCTCCTGGCAAATTTGCTTTGGTTGCTTTAGTCGCCGACCCTCCATAGACCATATATCCCCATCTCCATCTCCATCCCCATCTCCTTCCCCGCCCCCATCTCCATCCTCACCCCCATCTCCATCTCTTCCATCCCCATCTCCCATAATCTCCATCCCCATTTACCCCATCCCCATCTCCATCTCCTCCATCTCCATCTCCATCCCCACCTTAATCATCATCCCCATCCCCTCTCCATCTCCCATAATCCCATCCCCATCTCCACTTCCATCCGCATCTCCATCCCCATCTCCATTTCCCCCATCCCATCTCCATCCCCATCTCCTCCCTCTCCATCCCCATCCCCATCTCCTCCATTCCCATCTCCCATAATCTCCATCCCCATTTCCCCCATCCCCATCTCCATCTCCCCCATCTCCTCTATCTCCATCTCCATCCCCGCCCCCATCTCCATCTCCATCCCCACCTCAATCATCATCCCCATCCCCTCTCCATCTCCATCCCCATCTCCTCCCTCCCCATCCCCATCTCCTCCACCTCCATCCCCATATCCATCTTCCCCATCTCCATCTTCCCCATCCCCATCTCAATCACCATCCCCATCTCCATCACCATCCCCATTTCCTTCAGCCCCATCCCCATGCCCATCCCCGCCCCAATTCCCATCCTCACCTCCATCCCCATCGTCTCCAATCATCATCCATCCCCACCCT
>NC_085880.1:39715475-39725475 GCF_034702125.1 Engraulis encrasicolus | reverse complement strand
ACACAGCATGTAACAGGACCAACACACAACCAAGGTCACACTCTAGACCTAATAATAACAAAAGGCCTCAATGCTTGTGCTAGTGTCAAAGACTATGGCTTTTCTGACCATTACTGCATTTTTTCTGATGTTTCTATGTACCCTCATGTTCAAAGGGAATCTGTTAGTCAAAAAACGTATAATCAACTGTGAGACAGCCTCACTCTTTCAGCAAGCACTTTCAGAGATCCAAAGTCAAACTTCAGAGAATGCTGATGATCTCATGGTTAATTTTAATGCAAGGATGACCCATATTATGGATGTTATTGCCCCCGAAAAAATCAAAACAGTGGGACAAAAAAAAAGCCCCTTGGAGAATGAATCCCACAGTTATATTGCTAAAGCAAGAATGCAGGAGGGCTGAAAGACAGTGGCGTAAATCCAAACTTGAAGTCCACTACCAAATCTATAAACACGCACTCTCGAAATACAACCAATAAATTTCTAAAGCTAGACAATCTTTTTTCTCTGACATAATTAACAGAAATATTAATAATGCACGCGTCCTGTTTGGCACTGTGGAAAAGCTAGCAAGGCCCCCAAATCAAATGCCCTCTGAGTTCCTCTCAGTCAGCAAATGCAATGAGTTTGCATCCTTTTTCAAAGGTAAGATTGAAAAAATACGTACAAACATACTCACACATGTGCAACCGACCCAAGATTCGGACCAACTTGTTACGGTGAAGTTAAATCCTAACCTCAATGAGAATTTTAATTTAGTTGATGTGGACATTCTTAATAGAACGGTACAAAGTCTTAGCTCCTCTACATCTGACTTAGATATTCTACCAACAGCCTTCTTCAAATCCATCTTACACCTAATATCACCAGATGTACTTCAGATCATCAACACCTCACTACAAACAGGCATATTCCCAGGCTGTCTGAAAGAAGCAGTTGTGAAACCCTTACTGAAAAAGAACAACCTGGATGCACTGGTACTAAACAACTATAGGCCCATATTTAATCTACCACTTATGGGTAAAATAATAGAGAAAATTGTTTTTAACCAATTAACTGCCTTTCTAACGTCTAATAGCTACTTCGATACGTTTCAATCAGGTTTCCGTGCCTACCACAGCACTGAAACAGCTCTTATCAAAGTTATGAATGACATAAGAGTGAATTCTGATGCTGGCAAATCATCCGTCTTGGTACTTCTTGATTTGAGTGCTGCTTTCGACACAGTTAATCATTCTATACTACTACATAGACTGGAACACTGGGTTGGCTTTACGGGCATAGTGATCGACTGGTTAAAATCGTACTTACAACAAAGAAGTTTTTTTGTCGCCATTGGAAGACATACTTCATCACCAATGTCTCTGGATTGTGGGGTCCCCCAGGGCTCCATTCTGGGACCACTACTGTTCAATCTGTATATGTTGCCACTGGGACACATTATCGAGAATAACTCCATAAATTACCATAGCTATGCGGATGATACCCAGCTCTACTTATCTATGTCCCCCAATGACTACACCCCCCTTGAATCACTCTATCATTGCATGGACCAAATTAAACAAATGGATGTCTCACAATTTCCTCCAGCTGAACACAGAAAAAAAACTGAAGTATTATATTTGGGAAAAGAGAGGAGAGACAAAAGATTGCTACTATCCTTGAAACGAAGGGACTGAAACCAAGGGAAACAGTTAAAAAATCTTGGGGTCCTCATTGACAGTGACCTAAATTTCAACAGTCACATGAAAGCTATTTACTAAGTCTGCATTTTATCACATAAAAAAACGTCTCTAAATTTAGGGGCCTGATGGTCTAAAAATGATCTGGAGAAGCTAATACATGCCTTCATTTCTAGTAAAGTCGATTACTGTAACAGTCTGTTTACTGGCCTCCCAAATAAGACCATTAAACAGCTTCAACTGGTACAAAATGCAGCTGCAAGGGTTCTTACAAAGACAAGGAAGTTTGACCACATTACTCCAATTTTAAGATCGCTGCATTGGCTCCCAGTAAGCTACAGAATTGATTTTAAGGCAATGCTACTTGTATTTAAATCATTAAATGGAATGGGACCCACATATCTACTGGATATGTTTCAGCTGTATGCACCGGCCAGGTCACTAAGGTCAACGGAGAAGAATTTGCTGGTGATTCCAAAAGTCAAAACAAAATGTGGAGAGGCAGCCTTTAGCTTCTATGCTTCAAAGCTTTGGACCAGCTTCCAGATGACGTAAAAAATGCACCCACTATTGATAGCTTTAAATCTAGACTCAAGACAAAGCTGTTCTCAGATGCTTTCTTAAATTATTGAATGAAAAGACGGTAAAATAAGAGAAGTAAATAAGTAAAATAAGAATTGTTTTTCAAGGTTTTATGTTTATTTATGTTTTATTTTATTATTATTTTTACCTATGTTTTTATCTTAATGTTTTAAAATGTTTTTTTGACTCTAATTCATTTCCCTGTTTTCCTTTCATTTACATTTGTTAACTTTGTGAAGCACATTGAGTTGCACCTGTGTATGAAATGCGCTATATAAATAAACTTGCCTTGCCTTGCCTTAGGTATGCATACTGTAACACTACTGTGACATGTGGCTGTGTGTAATGTACAAGTTCTGAGGACCAGCATGAATTGTAGTATCACATTTATGTCATGTTCTTGGGAGTGTATTGTAAATATACTTCCACCATACCTGTTAATATATTTACAATACTTAATATGATATACTTTTTACAGACTTGAAGTGTTCCAATGTAGTCCAAAGAAGCATGAAGTTAATATACTTTTATTGAACTTCAAGTAACAATAAAATGTTATAGAAGTGTACTCAAGCACACTGTTAATGCCATACGAGTGCATGGAAAGCGCGTTTGAAGCATACTTTCAAAAGTATGCTTGTAGTGCACTTAAAGTTGTCCAAAAGCGGTGCCAATTTAGCATCCTCAGTGTGCTGCAAGTGTGCTGAAGTACTGCTTTAGTAGTGCTTCAGCGCACTAATAGTGCAATGAAGCGCACT
The DNA here is from genome assembly GCF_034702125.1 of Engraulis encrasicolus. Classification (NCBI taxonomy): domain Eukaryota; kingdom Metazoa; phylum Chordata; class Actinopteri; order Clupeiformes; family Engraulidae; genus Engraulis; species Engraulis encrasicolus. The sequence continues at coordinate 39,722,453 of NC_085880.1, read as the reverse complement.
TTAAATCGCCGAAAATAGTACACTTTGTACTAAGTACGGTCAAAAAAGTACACTTTAAGTATATGGGTTTTTCACCTGGGTCTCTCTCTCTCTCTCCTCTCCTCTCCTCTCCTCTCCTCTAATATGCATCTCACTAATTATTCAGTGCCTTGATGGGGTCCAACTGGGCAGACTCTATAAAGGTTAGCAGACGGCCACTAGGATGCAGTAATAACGTGTTCCAAATCAGTCCCTCCAGGATTTCGCACTGGGATTTTGTGATTTTGTGATTTTTGAAGGAGGAAGGGAGAAAAGATGAAGATGGAGAGAGAGAGGGAGAAGAGGTAGGAAAAGAGAGAGGAGCCCGAAGTGGGCAAAGATGGAGACACTGTGTGTGTTCCAATATGGGACCTTGTGCTTGTGGCCTCGAACCAGGAAGTAATACGTCATGATGACATCACTGACAACAGCATTATATTTCAATATCTCACAAAAGCTCAATTGTTAAGACATTTTCTCATTTGCAAACGGGATGAAGAATAGTCCCCCAAAAATTGTTTTGGCTAGGCTGACAGTGGGGAAACTTAATTGTTTTCTCCACGGAGGCGGGGCGTCAGCAAAACGTGAGGCCACAAGCCCAAGTGGAGGATGCAAGGTTGCATATTGGAATGCACCCAGGGAGAGAAAGGAAGAGGGAAAGATGGAGATTCAGAGATTCGAAAAGCTAGACAGAGAGGGAGAAATGATATGGAGCCAGACGTTCTCGCAAGAGCGCCTCTCCCCCAGTCTGGACAGTTTGTCTGGGCTAAATTAGCAGTGTTTTGGTCCTACTCCCATTACCGCTCTCTTCCTCCCTCTTGCTCTCTCTTTCTATCTCTCTCTCTCTCACGCTCTCTCTGTCTCCCTCTCTCTCTCTCTCTCTCTCTCTGTCTCTCTCTCTCTCTCCCCCTCTCTCTCTGTCACACACACACACACCCTCTCTCTCTCCCTCCCTCCCCCCCTCCCCCCCCCCTCTCTGTCACACACACACACACACACACACACACACTCACACACCCTCTCTCTCTCATTCTTTTCCCATCTCTCTTTCTATTTTGTCTTTACCTCTGCCTGTAGTCTCTCCCTGTGTGTGTGTGTGTGTGTGTGTGTGTGTGTGTGTGTGTGTGTGTGTGTGTGTGTGTGTGTGTGTGTGTGTGCGTGCGTGCGTGCGCGCACGCGTCTCCCCCCTCTCCCTCTTCCCGTCTTTACTCGGCATCCCTATAGTGTGTTGTGTTGTGACTGCTGTTGTACCCCAGCAGCAATTTGGCGCTTTCCCGTAAAACTGGCCCTGCGAAATAAATAAATAAATAAATAAATAAATACACGTATAACCGTCTGAGCGTGCCAGAGAGCTCTCTCGGTCCCATCTCACAAATGACTAGCTGGACCTGGGCCGCACATCTCGCAGTTGTGCTCGCATTTCATCAGCCTCCCGCTAATTTACGACAAGAGGACAAATGAGGAGACGGGCCAGATGAAGCCCTCGTTCTGCATTAGGCTAAATTAGCTCCCGCTAGTCCTGTGGTGTTGGTGTGGTGTGGTGTGGTGTGTGGTGTGGTGGTGTGTTGTGTGGTGTGGTGTGGTGCGGTGCGGTGTGGTGTGGGGGTGCCATCGTGCCATGTCTTTGTCCAATCCACCTGGTATTTTGCAAAAACTGAAGGATATCCAAGGCACTCTCCTTTAGAAACACTTAAAAGCCTTTATTGTGATGGCTTGGTCATACTAGACATTCAAAAGTCCCCAGCGTGTTAGTCATGGCTTCTTCAGGGAGTCAAACACCATCTGGTATTGTGTCGAGATGGGCTGCTCTGTTGAGATGAGCTATCCATAGTAGTGATGCTAACCGGTAACCGTTTAACCGATAGTCGACCGGATCAACTTTAACCAGTTCAAATTTTCTGCCACCGGTTAACCGGTTGTAATAATAATAATAATAATTATAATAATTTCCTCCCAAAAAGCACCCAAAAAACGATAATTCAGCATTTTCCATTTGGCAACAGTGACTGGACATGGCAAAAAGGCTTATGTGAAAAATGAAAAAAATTAAAATCAGTGCTATGCATATCAGGTACGCGAACGTTGTATAATTTAAGATTACCGGTTAACCACCGGTTAACCACCGGTTAATGAGTCTCAGTAGCCGGTTAAGTTTTTTCAACTTTCGTCATCCATAACCCATAGGCTGTAAATATGGCTCAAACCCAAACCCTGGGCCCTGCCATGGCTCAATCGGCTGGGCACTCAACTGCTACACCGGCAACCCGAGTTCGATTCCGGTCCGAGGTAATTTTGCCAAACCCTCCCGGTCTCTCTCTCCCCGCTAATATCAAGTCACAACTTCACTATCCTATCATAATTAAGGCAGAAAAAAACAAGAAAAATACGTATCCCAAAAAAAAAAGATTAAAAAATGACCCCATACCAGGTGGTGCCTTTGTAATGAGTGACAGTACGGGTGGTGACTGCTAAGGTGGTAGAGGAGCATTCAACAGTTCAAAGTTCCATGCACAGCTCTTAGGTGCTGGTAAACGCAGTTCAATACTTCAAAAGAAGTTTACCACTAGAGATGCACCGGAACCTGATTTTTAGGACCGGATACCGGATCCTACGAAAGGGTTGAAACATATGGTCTACTCGCACAGGTGGGCCCTTTTTATTACGTTGGCTCAAACTATTTTTTAGACTCATAGGCTTATTGCCACACGGCCTGCAACGGCCACTTCCAAAGGGCTTTCACTCCATGCAGTGATTGGGGTTGTGAAAGACTGACTGAAAAGCCTAGGCTAGAGATGCACCAGACCCTGATTTTTAGGTAACATGCCGGATACCGGATCCACTGCTGAAGATCCTGCCGGACCCGGATCCTGTGAAAAATCCTATTATCCTGCCGGATCCGGAACCGGAACCGGATCCGGATCCGGTGCATCTCTATTTACCACACACTTTCTTGACTTTATGCTCGTTTATTTAGAGCGAACAACGCGTTTCGCCTCTGTGCGTCATCAATACCTGATCGAACCTGATGACGCACAGAGGCGAAACGCGTTGTTCGCTCTAAATAAACGAGCATTAAGTCAAGAAAGTGTGTGGTAAACTTCTTTCTTTTGTGGTAGAGGAGCATGTTCGGCAACCAGAGGGTTGCAGGTTCTAGCCCCACTCTGCATGACTCCATCGATACATTCCAACGGGAGCCCGTTCATTGCACGTACTCGCTCGCACAGAAAATAGACTGGAGTTCTGTTTTCAAGTTGCAATGCAAACTTGTCAGGCCTCCCACTCACAGGCCAGTCCTTGTGCTGCACTGACACCACAATCTGGTGCGAATGGAATCTGTTCTCATGTTTGCTAACAATTTAGGACACATACTGCAAAACAACCTCTGGTAGCTCATTTGGGCACAAAACCAGCCCATCGCCATAACAACGCCATATTCCACTGGCCCATGTCAGGCGTTGTGTGCCATGCCTTTGCACTGGCCCAATCACCCAACAGACACACATATCTACACTCAAACACATCTACACACGCACACGCACACGCACACGCACACACACACTCACACTCACACTCACACTCACACACACTCACACACACACATACCTACACTCACACACACACACCTACACACACACACCTACACTCACACACACACACCTACACTCACACACACACACCTACACTCACACACACACACCTACACTCACACCTACACTCACACACACACTCACACACACACACACACACACACACACACACCACACACACACACACCTACACTCACACACACACACACACTCACACACACACACACACACACTCACACACACACACCTACACTCACACACACACACCTACACTCACACACACACACAGACAGACACACACACACACACACACACACACACACACACACACACACACACACACACACACACACACACACACACACACACACACACACACACACACACACCTACACTCACACACACACCTACACTCACACACACACACACACACACACACACACACCTACACTCACACACACACACCTACACTCACACACACACACCTACACTCACACACACACACACACACACACACACACACACACACACACACACACACACACACACACACACACACACAGAAAGGACCGGTGAAATACAGAATTCAAGTTTCCTTCCTCCCTCCCTTCCCTAAAAGGACAGTGATAAAGACGAGCCTTAGCTTAACTAACGCCTCAACCTCTCCTGGCCCCTGAGGGAGCTTCCACTCTGCTAAGCTCTGCTGGCACGCCATGAGAGACGAGTGTAGTGGAAAGTGCGCACATCCAGCAAAAAAGCATCAGCAGGTGCCAGATCAAAAAACTGTCATATGTAGGAGGGGGAAAGGATCTGCACACTGCTTGCAAAAGACTTAATTTATTGGGAGCAACGTTTCGATGATAGATCGAAACGTTGCTCCCAATAAATTAAGTCTTTTGCAAGCAGTGTGCAGATCCTTTCCCGCTCCTACATACGCCATGAGAGACGACCACTAGTGCTTACTGTCATCCTTCCCCTGCTCCCCTATCTCTGGATCCAGACATGGCGTATTGTGTTCAATTTGTAATCCCCTTTGTAATTTGGCCCATACGGACTGCTGTAGGGGCCCGTATCGTACCAGGCCACGGGACGACGTCGTTTGTGTGTGTGTGTGCGTGTGTGTGCATGCGCGTGCGTGCATCCCAAGACCGAGGATGGGTGTTGGGTAACGGAGCCGGAGCTGGAGCTGGAGGGAGGAATGCCCACAGAAGTGTTTGATGCCCATTTTCTTGGCAGTCCTTTTGGTATCCAAAAAGGAGACCAAGCCCAGCGTTCAGGAGCTTGGCGTGTTAACATGTTAGGCCGTTTACACAGTAGGGCGGGACGGAAGCGTTGTTTACCGGCGTTGGTTGAAAATACATGGAAACATATCCGTCCTTACACACCAACCGGCGGTAGTCGGGCGTCAGCGGCGCGGGAGCCAGCTCCGCTTCGCGCTGCATTTGGAAAGTAGAACTGGAGCGTATTTTTCACACCGGCGACCGGCGGTGTCTCATTCAAATGAATGGCAAAGTAGCACGCTAGCTTTGGCTGTGGAGGGGGTTTGAACAGGACTGGCCGCGCACGCACACGCTGTCAGCAGAGATTCTTTAAGTATATAGAGATATGCCAACACAATAGGTTTCTATGGCCACCTAACATGACCAGGTTCCGGTCTGCCTAAAGGGGCGTGTCATAAAACTCCTAGCATTGAATAGAACAGTTGTTAGGTCTGCTTAGGTCTGCCTAAAGGGGGATTCCTCCCCCTTGCAATGAAAGACCTTATTCGTCTCGCTCCCGTTCCGTTCGGCCAGTGTGTCTGACGCCTTAGCCTGCCTTGATGGACACGATAAGAGGGCGGAAGAGTGCACACAAAGGTCAAGGGCAGAGTTGTATAGTAACTAGTATGTAGAAATACTTAAGTAATCCACTGAAGTACTGAAATGTAGAACTTACTTTTTCACTTTTTTACTTTTGTACTAACACTTGAGTATTAGAAGAGCACTTCTACTTCTAAGTCAGTTTCTAACTTAAGTACTTGTACTTCCACTCCACTCTTCTAGTCCAATACATTATACATCACAGGCCAAGGGAGGAGAATGTTACTGAGTGGAAAATCTATAGGCATTGCAATAATATTGGGTGGATACCAGATCCAAGGTCTGTTTTAAAGACCGATGAAGGTATGAGGTGGGGTTTTTTTACACAGACGGTCTTGTTGACTTCAGTACTTGCTTTGGTATTCTATTGCCTATGTCGAACACAAGATGCCTCATGAATGCCAGATATGGGAAAGACGGTAGAAGTTTAACACTGAAGTGGTGATTGGTTTAGAAGGTGCAGGATTAAGTTGAAGTTTCTGTACAAAAAAAGACAATCTGCACAATTTACGTCTTTTTTTGTCCAAAGCTTTACTTGTGGACTTGCGAGCTTTCGGTCCTTAGACCTTCATCAGACCTGAAATGTGCGGATTGTCTCCTTTTTGTACAGACGTTTAAAAATTGAAACCAAGGGCTGAGCTATAACTTTGCTGTTTCGTTATCAGGTCCTTGATCAATCTGGGGATTTGGAGCGTTCAACATTCTTTTACGTCTGGGGACCATGGCCTTTATAACTTTTTCAGGGCTTATTTTTGGGTTCAACCATATATTTTTTTTGGATCCAACCATATTTTTGGGTTTACCATTTTTTATTCTGAACAAACAGTGGAAAGAAGGGGGAAATGAGTTGGAGACGGATTAGGAGTGGACTGGACTGGGATTGGGGCCCATGGCTACCCGGAGCCATATTTGGTCTCATATTTGGTACCGGCGCATCTCCCCCTTATTGTCTGAAACTTCATGGAATTTATTTTGCTTTCTCTCTTTTTTTTGTCTACAAAAAAAAAAACGGATTCCAGAAAAGTTGGGACACAAGTTGGTATTTTGTGAATAAAGACAAAAATACCAAGTATAAATACCAATACCCACTTTGTCTGGAATCTGACTTGCATATCGTTCTCTCTGCCTGTCTCATCTCTCTGTTGATCGCCTTCTCCATCTCGCTCAGGCTCTTTTTATCACTCTCTTTTCATCCATCACTAAAGTTGTGTTTCTCTCTCTCCCCTTTCTACCTATCCTCTCTCTCTCTCCCTCTCTCTCTCTCTCTCTCTCTCTCTCTCTCTCCCTCCCTCCCCTCTCTCTCTCTCCCTCCCTCCCCTCTCTCTCTCCCCCGCCCTCTCACTCCCTTTCTTTCTCTCCCTCTCTCTCCCCCCCCCTCTCCCTCCCTGTCTCTCTCTCTCACCCAGGCTGAGGAAATTCTTCGTCGTGAGCTGGAGAAGAAGGAGACCCCGTCCCTGTTCTGCCTGCTGGGTGACGTGACGCGTGATGCCCAGTATTACGACCGTGCCTGGGAG
>NC_085880.1:39685475-39697975 GCF_034702125.1 Engraulis encrasicolus | reverse complement strand
AAAGTGAAAAGAAATCGGATGAGCGTTTCTTTATTAATGTATTTTTCAAGTCCCTATACTGCCCATGTTGACCATCTTCCCCCATTTTCTCACCGTGATGCACAACCGCATTAAAACACTTTGACACAGGTGCCCCCCCCTTTAATGAACAATAATCGTGAAGTTTTTTGTCATATAGTGCCCCCTAACTGGCTGTAAATGGTTGGTGGCCCTGGACAATATGCCACTAGGCCTTATGGACAATCTGGCCCTGCCGTGATGTTTCCCCTTCACGAAGAAGGCCCTCCGCACCCTGCCTGTGTGTGAAGAGTGTGAATCACCCCCCCGGTCTCCTTAATTTTTGTAAATCTTTTTTTAAATGTAGGGCTTTATGCCTTTATTTTTGGCAAGACAGTGGAGGAGAGACAGGAAATTAGTGAGGAGAGAGAGACGGGGAAGGATCGGCTAATGACCCTGTACGGAATTGAACCCAGGTCGCCGGCGTAGTAACCTAGTGCCCACGACAGGGCCCTGGTCTCCCTTTAGGAAGAAGGCTTTCCGCACCCTGCCTGTGTGAAACTATTCTGCCGGGGGGCGTAGTCGAGGGTTCTATGGAGTAGACTTGTTTTGTGAGAGCTCCACAAACTTCGAATTTAAACTTCGCATTTTGACACTTTATTTACTTTTTTACTCATCAAAACCAATGATAAAACAATGTACGGCAAAACCGTGACAAGAAAACAAGGTCTCCCTTCAGGAAAAGGCAATAATTCGAAGCCAGAAGAGACCGAGGCAACAGACGCAGGTGCTACAATTCAAGATGTGCTAGCCGCCATTAGCACCCTCAGTGACAATGTGGATAGGCGCTTTACGGAGTTGGGCACTACTTTCAACAACCTGAAAACTGAGGTGTCCAGCATAGACGCGAGAGTGGTCACAACGGAGGAAGCCACTATCTCCCACGAGAAGCGAATTGAAGAATTGGAAGGACAGTATGCTATCCTAGCTGCCCAATGCAAGGAACACCAAGACAAGCTAAGCTCCATGGAAGAAAGGGCACGCCGACAGAACATTCGCATAGTGGGCATCGAAGAGAAGGCGGAAAGTGGCAAGCTGTCCGATTTTGTGTCAAATCTACTTCCCGCTTTGTTGGGAGAGGAACATTTCAATATGCCCATCCGAATTGACTATGCATTTAGGAACTCAAACTCGACATCTCGGACGGACCGCAAGCGCACCAAGCCGAAGCCTCGCCCCATCACGGTGAGATTCCACCACCTGTCTGTCAAAGAGCTCGTGATTAAGCTTGCACGGGAAAGTTCTGGCATGCAGTATGCCGACAAACCAGTGTTCATCTACCCAGACCTGTCACCAGACATCATTCAACGACGTCAAAAATTCGCGGACATCAAACAGAAGTGCAAGACCAAGAAGATAAGGTATGGATTTCGCCAAATTCATCGTCACGGCTGGGAACACTACTGAAATCTTCGAGTCTCCTGTGGATGCCAATGCATTCCTAGGGAAGATGGTGGATGGCTGGAGCCAGGACACACCCGCGGCCGCTAGGGTGCATCAGATGCCCCCTATGAAAAGATATTGCCTTGGCCCTATAGTAAAAATGTTCTACACCCAGTAAAAACACACTGTGTAAAATATTTAGAAATTTGGATGAAGTCTACCGGGGCCACCAGCCCCATGAAAATAGAAAATAATGGTGATAGTCAGAATCTTGGAATAGAAATGGACATTTTGCTGCATAAAGCTACCCAATAAAAACATATTGTCTCAGCTGTGTGATAAAAATGTTCTATGCACAGTAAAATCACTCTGTGTAAAATATGTTGAAATTTAGATGAATTCTACCGGGTCCACCAGGCCCATGAAAATACAAAATAATAGTGATGGTGATGGGCAACCTGGATTCCAAAGCTGAAGTCCAGTGCCACATATTCCAAATGACATACCTAGTTTTACCTTTCCAGTTAGGGCAATTGGACGGGTAAAACCAGGTAATTTGAAATCTGTGGCACTGGATTGTAGCTTTTGAATCTAGGTTTGCCATTGTCTTAAAACAGAGGTGGACAAACCGCGTGACACATTTGCCCCAGCCAATGTAATGAACCAGCTGAGCCTAATTACCACTTAAGCCAGGTTGATGAGGTAATTAGTGAGATCACCTGTATTGGGAGCACAAACAGAAGGAATATCTAAGCAGGTTGTGTATTCAGTCGATCCACTTACACAGACTTCAGTCTCAGGACAGACTGATGGTCAAACTGCTATATTTAGGCAAATTTGTTCTTTTGCAACACAATATCAATGCCTTGGACCACTGCTATTATCAAGCAAGAGATTGCAAAGCTGCATGACTGTTATATTTGTGTGTTTCACCTGTGGGCCTACAATTCATGGAGGAACATCTGTACTAAAGCTGTGAATGTTCCTTGGAATGCCTAGGCTACAAGGCAGTCAATACAACTGTATTGAAGAGTGTCATTACTTCTTTATCCCATCGCCTGTGGTAGTATTTCACTTTACTCCATCAGATGAGTACCATAACTTATCTGAGAGGCCCTTGGCAATGGACTCTGGACCTGGTGATACCCATGACATACCTAGAAGCCACTTCAGTACAGGTTTTGGGAAGCCACTCTTTCCAACACCACACAGTTGTATTGTATGTATTCTATTGAACTACTGCAGGGATTTTTTGAAAAAACATAAGTCATTCCAAGGAGCATTCACATCTTTAGTACAGATGTTCCACCAGGTATTAACAGCTACCTGTACAATCCTGTAGGCCCACAGGTGAAGCACACAAAAGTCATACAACTAAGCAATCTCTTGCTTGATACTGTGTTAGGTTCAAACCCTTAACATTTGTAAATATGAAAGACCTGAAATGAAAGACACAGAGAATCAGTAATTAAGTTTCAAGCCGGCTTGGAGAGCGGATGGGGAGAACCGTCAGCTACCATTTTCCCCACTCGTTCTAAAGGCTGTAATATCTCCAAGCCATATTTATTGAAGGATTTTCCCTGGTTACATTTGTTATCTCTACCCGCTAGGGAGGGGGGGCGTTCACCCAGATAGAGATGAATTCATTCACACACACACACACACACGAACACACAGGCCTTGGCCTGCCATGTGGAGATGCAACTCTGTTGTGTTTGGGCATTCCATCGTTCTGGTACAGATAAAGTCCTCGCACAGTCCAGCAATCCTCCGCTTAGCCTTGAACAGGAATTCTTGAATGCGAAAAGGCACATTTGTGCCAAGGCAACATGTTTGCTCTAATAAAGAATAAAATACAGTTCCAACATACTGGCAGTGGGTCAGCTGGTTCATTATATTGGCTATATTTGGAATATGTGGCACTGGACTTTGGAATCCAGGTTGCCCATCACTATCACCATTGTTTTGTATTTTCATGGGCCTGGTGGACCCAGTAGAATTAATCTAAATTTCAACACATTTTCCACAGAGTGATTTTACTGTGCATAGAACAATGTTTTTTATCACACAGCTGAGGCAATATGTTTTTATTGTGTAGCTTTATGCAGCAAAATGTCCATTTCTATTCAGGGCTGGACTGGGCGATAAATAGGGCTCGGGCACTTTTGGATTTAAGGGGGCCCCCTCATTATTATTAGTGCTGGCGAACTGACTCACCGGTGGGCCCCGCACCCTCATGGGCCCCTATTTTCAGTAATGTAAAAAATAAAAAAATGGGGGCCCACGAGGGTGCGGGGCATGCCCGCCATGCCAGATGGCCAGTCCAGCCCTGTTTCTATCCCAAGATTTTGACTATCACCATTATTTTCTATTTTCATGGGGCTGGTGGCCCCGGTAGACTTCATCCAAATTTCAAAATATTTTACACAGTGTGTTTTTACTGGGTGTAGAACATTTTTACTATAGGGCCAAGGCGATATCTTTTCATAGGGGGCAACTGATGCACCCTAGCGGCCGCGGCAGAGGAAGAGACTGAGTGACTATTAAACGTGCATGCCCAGTAATCATACGGTAACGATGATCCTATGAACATTGTAGGCTTTGCCTTCATGGACGTTTGACCATCTGTTTTCTTTTTTCTCTCTCTCTTTTCTTTTCTTCTTGTTTTGATGAGTATTACTGCTAAACAGCACGCGAGGTTTATTTGACATTGCCACCAGATTTATACTAGAAGTTTGTTGAGTCGGCTTTAAGATGGAACGTGAGTTCGTGATTACATTCGTTGCTGACGTTGACTTTGAGAATATGGAGTTGATGTGGAAGGGGAGGGATGGGACGAGGGATAGGCGAGAATGTTCTTTTCTCGCGCTGGTCTTTTGTTATTTTGTTTACTCAAGCACAAACATGTTAATAACTATCACAGTCTTTGAAAAATTAACATCTGTGTTTTCACAGAGCAACGGTAGGAGATCATAACACACGTAATTTAGGAGCAGTCAGAATAGTAAGCTGGAACGTCAAGGGCATGAATAGTCCGGTAAAAAGAGGTAAAATTTATGCGCATTTAAAGTCACTCAAAGCTGATATATGTTTCCTTCAGGAAACGCATATAAAGAAAACTGCAGCCAGGATTTTAAGGTTACAGTGGGCAACACAAATATATCAATCCAATTTTTCAGTCAAAGCGAGGGGAGTTGCTATCCTTATACACAAACGAACCATGTTCCAACATGAGCAAACAATTACTGACCAAAACGGGAGATATTTGATTGTTAGAGGATTACTAAATCAAATGCCAGTAACACTAATTAATGTGTATGGGCCTAACTTTGATGACCCAGGGTTCTTTCAAACCCTCTTCAGGGCTATACCAAACCTTTCTGACTCTAAGGTGGTCATGGCTGGAGATTTCAACTCAGTGGTGGACCCCCTGGTCGACAGACAACGACCACAGTTACAGAAATCCAAAAGTAGCACCACGCTTAACAGCCTAATGAAAGGTTACAATCTTGTGGATATCTGGCGACTGCTGAATCCCACAAAAAAGGATTTCTCTTTTTTCTCATCAGTACACAAAACCTACTCAAGAATAGATTTTTTCCTCTTGGACTTCAATTTAATCTCTTCAGTTTCTGGTTCTAGTTACCATAATATTGTGATATCTGATCACTCCCCGGTATCATTAGACCTTCAACTGAACCATGAGGAGGTAAAATACAGCTGGCGACTAAATAACTCCCTTTTAAAGGACAAAAAATTCTGCAAATATATAACGGAGAAAATTTCATTTTACCTCAATACAAATGACAGGGGTGATGTAAATGATTCTACACTGTGGGAGACCCTGAAAGCGGTTATCAGAGGGGATATAATATCATATGAAACTTCTGAAAGAAAGCACACTAAAAAAAGGTTAGCAGACATACAAGAAAGACTTACTGAGTTGGAGAACAGCTACAAGTTATCTAATACTAATACAGAATTGTTAAACGAAATTGTGGCGCTAAGATATGAGTATAATGACCTACTCTCAAAAGATGTAATTAAGTTACTGACACACATGAAGCAGAAGCACTTTGAACTAGGGGAAAAGCCACATAACTTACTTTCTAGGCAATTAAAGCAAATGCAATCATCAAGGGCTATTTATCAAATTAAAAGCAGCTCAGGCCATACACTAACCCACCCTAAGATGATAAACGACAGATTCAGGGAATTCTACTCAGAAGTATATAAATCGCAAGGCAACATAGATAAAGAAAAAATGAAAGCATTTTTTGCCAGAATACAGTTGCCACAACTCAGTGAAGAGGCGATTGAAGTACTAGATGCAGACCTTACCCTAACGGAACTTAACTCTGCCATCTCATCATTTGCAACTAATAAAGCCCCAGGGCCAGATGGCTTTAGTATGGACTTTTTTAAGAAGTTTAAACCAGATTTGACGCCTTTACTAATGCGCATGTTTAACCACTCTAAGGAAACTGCTGTGCTTCCATCCATGTTATACAATGCTAGTATAGCGGTTATCCCAAAGCCTGGACGTGATCCCCTATTGGCTTCCTCATACCGTCCAATCTCACTGCTGCCTGCAGAAACCAAGATACTGGGTAAGATTCTTGCAGATAGACTGAAAAAGTTTATTTGTAATATTGTGCATTCTGATCAGACTGGCTTTATGCCAGGGAGGCAACTACACTTTAATCTGCGCCGCCTCTTCAATATTATGTACAGTAAACACACCACAGAGGCAGCCATCATCTCATTGGATGCGCAGCGTGCGTTTGATCAAATGGGCTGGCCTTACATGCAAGAGGCTTTGGAACAATTTGGGTTTGGAACTGCGTTCAGGCAATGGATAGAGATAATCTACGCTCAACCATCAGCTTCTGTTATAACCAACCAGACGGCCTCTATTCCATTCCCTATACACAGGGGAACCCGACAGGGATGCCCCCTGTCACCATTTCTTTTTGCCATTCTCATAGAACCGCTAGCTATCAGTATTAGACATGATGCCAACATAGCCCCAATAGTTGTCAATGGAACCAAACACCACCTTTCCCTATATGCAGATGACATGCTTTTATATGTCTCTATGCCGCAAATGTCAATCCCACCACTTCTACAATTAATAGAGGGTTTTGGGTCTTTCTCTGGATTTACTATAAACCTTGATAAGAGTGAACTGATGCCAATCTCAGATAAATATAATGACGAGTTTTTTTAAAGTATTTCCCTCAAAAAAGCCTATACTAGTTTTATTTACCTGGGTATTACTGTTACGAAAAACCCAAATGATCTAATGAAAACCAACTGGCAGAAGCGAATCGATAAACTTAAACAAAACATAGATTTCTGGAAATCTCTCCTTATCTCTTTAGTTGGGAGGGTAAATGCAATTAAAATGGTTGTGTTGCCTCAATTCCTTTTCTTTTTCCAAGGTATGCCATTTTATATTCCTCAATCATATTTCAAGCAGCTTGATTCAATAATAACACCCTTTATATGGAGCTATAAAACAGTACGCATAGCAAAAAAGCATCTGTGCAAACCCAAACGTGAAGGAGGCTTTGGGCTTCCCTTTTTCAAACTTTATCACTGGGCCGCTACACTCTCTACTATTGCTTGGTGGAAAAGCGGGCCTCAAGACAGCACAGAAGGTTGCCCAGCTTGGTTGACACTGGAGCGTGCTTTATGCAATGGCACCTCACTCCTTGCCCTGCTGAACAGCCCTACCAAATGCAACAAAACATTATTCACTGGGAGTTCCATCATTGCTGACACCTTGAAAATATGGAGTCACATTAAACGATACATAAAAGCACCCAGCACTTATTTAGACAGCCCAATATGCATTAACCATGCATTCACCCCTGGCAAGACGGATGCAGTATTTGCAACATGGCTTGAGAAGGGAATAAGTGACTTGAACTCTGTGTATAGATGGCATTTTTGCCTCTTTTGTTCAGCTTCAAAGCTTGTATAACATTCAAGCTTCTAATCTCTTTAGATACTTTCAAATACGTGAATTCACAAAGAAACACACCCCCAGTTTCCACATCAAACCCTGCCATGAAACCCTAAAGATGATAAACAGATTCAACCCCCTTGATAAAGGGGCAGTCTCATATTTCTATCACTCCCTACTAGAGATGACTCCCAAGGATTCCTCTGCCCATAGACAAGCATGGGCTACTGAGTTAAATGAAGAGATAGGAGAAGTGTTTTGGGAACAATGCTTAGAAAATATAAATGATTGCTCAGTTAATGTTAGACATAACCTGATACAATTCAAGACATTGCATCGTTTGTATTATTGTAAAACGAAAATTCACAAGTTTGACCCATCAACATCACCACTTTGTAACAGATGTAAAATTACTGATGGGACACTTGCCCATACTCTCTGGTCTTGCATTAAGTTGTCATCTTACTGGTATGATATTTTTCAATGCTTTTCTAAAGCCTTCAAGAAGACATTTAAACCAGACCCACTGGTTGCCATCTTGGGAGGGACAGGGGCTCTTCTTTTGGCTAATACATTTGAGGCTCAAGCTGTGTCTTTAGGAATGGTTGTGGCAAAGAAAATGATCTTGCAGATGTGGAAAAGTGACTTTGCACCAAGCTACGAAATGTGGCTAAGGGAAATGGGGAATGTGTTGAGCCTGGAGAAGATCAGGTATCACAACATGGACAAAATGAAGTACTATCACAAGATTTGGGATCCTCTATTGTCCTACATAAGAGGAGAAGACTGACTCCTGTATTGCAAGATCCGAATGCCTCCTATGCACTGTATTGTAATACCATTTCAAGGACTCTGATAATTTTTTGTCAATATGTGCTTTGTTCTGTGTATAACAAAAAATAAAAAATATATATTAAAATTCTGCCCATGGTGACGATCTCTCTCCTCCATCACCCTCTCTCCCTCCGCACCCTGCCTGTGTGTGAAGTGTGTGAAACTGTTCTACCCATGTTGATCGTCTCCCCCCTCCACTTCTTGTCTCCCTTTAGGAAGAAGGCTTTCCGCACCCTGCAGGAGGCCCTCAGGTGTAACTTCGAGCACTGGCAGATCTGGGAGAACTTCCTGACAGTCGCCGTGGACGTGGGCGAGTTCTCAGAGGCCATGAGGGCCTACCACAGGCTCATGGACCTGCGCGACAAGCACAAAGACCTGGAGGTAAGCCAAACCTTCCTCTTTTACATTACGTTACATTATATTACATGACATGAGGGCCTACCACAGGCTCATGGACCTGCGCGACAAGCACAAAGATGTAGAGGTAAGCCGAACCTCCCTAGGAAATTGTCTGGCAGGCTAGTGGCAGGATTAAAGCAAATGTGCTGGACTGTTACTTTTTTGCTGAGTATTCTCTTATGAATGCCCCCTTCGCTTAAAAAATGGTCACTTTTTTAATTGGTCATAGCTTCAGCAATGAGAGACCCAGTAGGCTAATAGACAATAGTTGGCATATTTTGGCCAGTGGGTGGGAGGGATTCAAAAGTACTTTGTGTTGCATATTAAACCCATCATTAACTGTAGTGTAGTAATGGCCGATGAACAGCTGGACTTTATGGCCTTGTTTTAACGCTTTTACAGTAGAAATACTTTGGAAAGTAAGTAAGTACCTCGATGCAGCAGATGGTGGGTATGGAAAGGTGGGGTCCCCAAACGTCACTGTCGGAAGTGCAGAACATATTGATTTAAACCAGTCACTAGCCGGCCAGAAACAACCAAACTATATACTCCCTGATGATATAAGCAGTTTCGCGAGATCATATTGCAACACCGCACGCAGGGCTGCTGACAACATTGGCCGGGCCCGTGACAGTCATCTGTCTCCCCCCCCCGCATGCAATCCCATACATACAATGTAACGAGGGCCCCCCTCTCTCTCTCTGGGCCCAGGACAACATAACAGTTTGTTGCCCCCCCCTCGGTGTCTGCCCTACCGCACGTTTCTGAGCATCTCTGCCCTGTGTCCCTGCGGCTCCACTCAAATATCACCTCAATTTGTCTTCTAGAAACTAATTAAATCACCTCGGACCGGGCTCCCATTAACTCTGGTGTGAGAAGGGCTTAGCAGTGCCTTCCTTAGTGTGTGTGTCTGTGTACACACACACACACACACACACACACACACACACACACACACACACACACACACACACACACACACACACACACACACACACACACCTCATCATCTCCGCTGTGGACTGCAGGAGTGTAATCAATTCAGCTGTAAAGGCAGCGCTCCTCTCCGCTCTGGTTTTAAAGCTTCATGTATGCGAGGTGAGCCACATGCCATAAGGCCTCTGTCCTTTAAACACCTGCCCATATCCTCCAGTGCCTACTTAGCACAGTCTTGGAAAGAAAAGGCAGCACGCACGCACGCACGCATAACCTTTCTTTCCCTCCACAACCCTTTAAGCAGAAGTCTGAAGCAACCTACTGTCTGCCTGTAAGCTGTGACTGAAGAGCATCCGTATCTTGCAAAAGCACAGTTCTCATTTGCAGTTGGGTTGTTGAATGGGGAAAAGCTCCCCAAAAGTTGCTCTGCATTGTTTGACAGCGGGGGAAACTTTCTTGTTTTTCTACACAGAGGTGAGGAAGACACTAAGGCAACAAGAGGTCAAGACAAAGGAAAGGACGGGAGGCAGTAGTTTCATGTGCATCCTTGCATTGAGAGTGGAGAGAGAAGCCACAGATTCTTTAAAAAAATGCCCCTAAAGGGCCGTACACACACATCGCTGCTATTTACTAGCTTCTCGCTTGCTCGCCTATTCGCCTCTCTTTCATGGAACGTTCGCTGCAAGTTCCCGCGGCTTTAACTGCCAATGAACAGTCGAGAAGTACCGAACTCTGCCTTCCAATTGGTTACTCGCTTACTCGCCTCGCTCGAAGATAAAATATTTTCAACTCGGGATCCGCCCACATCGCATCGCTTGTACTGTACTCGCCTACTCGCCTGCTAGTCTCGCTGGAACACATTGACATTCTATTGAGTTCATTCGCTGAGCAAGTAGCTAGCAGCGACGTGTGTGTACGGCCCTTTAGATACTGTAGCCTCTTACAGCAGCAGGGGTCGCCGGCGGACCTATTCACTATTTGCTGAAAATACTCCACTACATCATAACAGCATTGCTATGACAGTGCAGAGAGCCTAAAGTAACAGATTAAGACATAGACATTACAATTTTGCTGACGGTAAGGTTATAACATAGGTGCTGCGCTAAGGGGTTAAAACCTACAACTCCCATTGCCACAGTTTAAAAAATAAAAATAAAAAAAATAAGCCCACTTCTCTGACTCTTCTGCGAGCTCTCGGCGTAAAGAGTAAACGAGGACGGTTTGTTTAGGTGGCCCAGGGTAACCTCAGCCGTTAATCGCTGCAATTGTGTATCTCTCTCTCTCCCAAACACCGGGCATAATTTTTCCCCTGGATATATCTCTCTCTGGCCCTCTTTCTCTCTCTCTCTCTTTCTCTTTCTTTCTCTTTCTCTCTCTTGCTTTCTCTTTCACACATTCTCTCTCTCTCTCTCTCTCTCTCTCTCTCTCTCTCTCTCTCTCTCTCTCTCTCTCTCTCTCTCTCAGCGCTACCAAAGTACCTTTGAATACTAAGCTGATGTAAACAAATGACCTGAAGTAAGCAGAGCTGGAAGGAAACCGTATTTATTTAGTGCTCAGCCAAAATTGTATGCGTGTGTGTGTGTGAGGGTGGGTGTGTTTATCTGTGTGTGTTTATCTGTGTGTGTTTGCGAGGAGAGGTATTTGTCTGAATCTGGGGAAGAAAAGCAGAATCGACTAGTAAGTCCAAGTTATTTCTGAGCAATTAAATTCTTGCAGAGGAGCCAGACACAGACTGAACGATCTCGCATTATCAGGCGGCAGTTGGCTGCATTTCTGAAGTCAACAGCTCTGCAAACCAGACTGGGTCTGTATTTTTTAACTGTTTTTTTTTCTTCTTCTTCTTTCTTTCTTTTTCTTCTGAGGAGTTGAGAAGAGACGGGTCGGGTGGGATGTCTCATCCCAAAATATACTGCCGTCCCGCATGGAAACTCCACTACCCCGCACTCCACCACCATGCTGCACCGCAGTGCAGGCCCAGGCCCTAAAGGCCTCCTACTAATTAGCTTAGCAAGACCCTGCAGGGGGAGTTTCGTAAATGTGTTATTTTTCCCCTCCGCGCTCTCTGCATTTTTCATTTGCAACACCCCCGCTAACCCCTTCCCCGTTAACTCTCTTTCTCTCTCTCTCTCTCTCTCTCTCTCTCTCTCTCTCTCTCTCTCTCTCTCTCTCTCTTTCTCTCTCTCTCTCTCTCTCTTTCTCTCTGTCTCGCACACTCTCACTCCCCCATCCCTCCTCTCTCTGTCTGTCTCTCCCCCTCGCTCTCGCTCTCTCATCTCGCTCTCTCATCTCTCTCTCTCTCTCTCTTTCTCTTCTATCCTCTCTCTCTCTCTCTCTCGCTCTCTCTCTCTCTCTCGCTCTCTCGCTCTCTCTCATCCCTCTCTCTCATCCCACTCTCTCACTCTCTCTCCTCTTCCTCATTTCCCTGCTTGATGAATTCATTTACACCCTGGCATAGGAGATGCGAACACTTCCGCAATTAGTCCCGGAGATGTTTTAAAAAGGCACCCCGAGTTGAAAAGGTCATTGCCAGTGTATTGTACCTGAGTGCTACAGAGGATGGCTCCACACAGTAATTGGGACATTTATGCACATTCTTGAACTTTCACTTTTTTTCTGATGTCTTTGTCCTCTTTTTTGCCCATCTTCTTCTTACTCAGTCATGTCTTTATCATCTTCATTTTGTGCAGCAGTAGCCTAGTGGTTAGGGAGTTGGTCTTTCAATCTGGGGGTTGTAGATTCGAATCCTCCCTGACCTCTCTCTACACATCTCTATCCATGGCTGAAGTGCCCTTGAGCAAGGCACCTAACCCCACACTGCTCCTGGGACTGTAACCAATGCCCTGAAAAAATAACAACTGTAAGTCCCTTTTGAATAAAAGCGTCAGTGTAATGTAATATATAATATCTTCCTCTCCTCATC
>NC_085880.1:39672975-39677975 GCF_034702125.1 Engraulis encrasicolus | reverse complement strand
TCTGTATCTGCACATGAGAGCTGAAAGTTGTGTGCGTGCGTGCGCGCGCGCGCGCGTGTGTATCTATGCGTGTGCTCATGTGTAGCCCAAATTAGAGCACATAGTTGTGTGTGTGTGTGTATTTGTGTTTGTTTTTGGGAGGAGTGGATGGATAGCTGACTCAGTTACTCGGCCGCCCCCACACACATACACACACACATACACACACACATACACACACACAGACACACACAGACACACACACACACACACACACACACACACACACACACACACACACACACACGCGGTTCCTTTCCGTGATCTTTCGCCAGTGTCCGTCCGTCCCTCTCCCCTCCCCTCCCCTCGTCTGGGAGCAGGCCCGCTGACATCTTTGGCTGGGCCTGAGACAAAGTCATCTGAAAGAGCCCCCCCCCCCTCGCCCAATACATGCGATGTGATGAGGACCCAATTTTGCGCCCCTCCCCTCATCCTCTTCCCTGGGCCCGGTACAACTGACCCCTTTCACCCCCCGACTCCCCCAACCGGCTTCCCTTCCTGGGAACTCCCTGGAAGCTGGTGTGTGTGTGTGCCTGTGCGTGTGTGTGTTTGTGTGTATGTTTGTGTGTGTGTGCCTGTGCTTGTGTGTGCCTGTGCATGTGTGTGTGTATGTGTGCATGTGTGTGTGTGTGTGCGTGTGTGTGTGTGTGTGTGTGTGTGTGTGTGTGTGTGTGTGTGTGTGTGTGTGTGAGAGAGAGAGAGAGGTTTGTCAACTGTGATGTGTGTGTCCAGCAGCACTGGGCCAGGGGAACTCCCAGGAAGCTGGATGGTGATCAAGAAGAGCTGTTGTCACCTCTCCTCCTCCTTCAGCATGTCTTCTGTCTCGATAATGAGAGAAAAGCCCACAATTAATTAGCTCCAGATTGTATACAGTGCTGTGCTGTGTTGTGTAATGTCAGCAGGGGAAAAAATCAAGGAAAGAAATAGTAAGAGTAAAAAAAAGAAGAGGAAGAAAAAAGAAAGAAAGCTGTTAGCGCCTTGTTTTTAGGAGAGAAAATAGAAGTTTGGCATAGTCTTCCAGGTTCTTGCGTGTTGATATTCCACCGCACTCCCCAAGTGGTGGGTGACCTTTAGAAGGTTTAAAAGCATCTCATTTTTTGAAGTTAATACATTTATTGACCGTGATGGGATGGGATGACGTCAGAGCAGTTTTGAGTTTTGCCCTTAATGGTCTAATTAAATTGGTTGCCTGGTGCAGAAATGGCGAACCAAAGTGCTTTTGAAGTCTCTGGCACAACCACACATACACACACTCACACATACACACACTCACACACACTCACACACTTAGTCAGGAGAGAGGAGTTTTGGATCCCTCTGGTTGAGTTTTGGCGACTTGCAATGCTCACACACCCACACACACTCATACACACCCATGCACACTCATCCACACACTCATCCATCTACACGCTCAAATGACTTCGGGATCCCCCCTCTGACTCAAATGAAGTAGCACCATAACACACACCCACACACACACACGCACACACAGAGTTGTTGGAGCCTACCCACCACTGTGAAAAGTGCAGGGTTTTGTCTTTTAGAGAAGACCCATCTCAGCCACGCACGCACGCACGCACACACACACACACACACACACACACACACACACACACACACACACACACACACACACACACACACACACACACACCGCCCGTGTGCTGAGGATGAGAGGGAAGGCGGTAGCAGAGGCAGGCCTGAGTCAGCAGCCACCTGTGCTTCAAGCTGTTCTCACACACACACACACACACACACACACACACACACACACACACACACACACACACTCACACTCACACTCACACTCACACTCACACTCACACTCACACTCACACTCACACACTCACACACTCAGCTCTCACTCACAGGACAGCCTTCAAAGCCATCCAGTCCTTAAGGGCGGGTTATGCTTCCTACTTGTGCCACAGAGTGAGCTTGTCGCAACCTTGATGCAGTTAATTTTGGTTTATGCCCTGTTTTGAAGCACGGTCTGCGCGATGTCATTCCACGCTCAAACTGCCTTCAATACAAAGAGTAAACTAGACGTGTCGGTTGTTTTTTAGCATCACAGACTCGACGACAATGAAAATGAAACATTAAATCTTTATATCACGTGCATGTTTGATCACACTGGCAGCCACAGTGGTAGTTTGGAACAAAGAAGTGGCTCATTTGTCGAGGACGAAGCGGAATGTTTCCTCGACCTCGGAACCACTGTTCAACTGTCCAAATAACTTCAGCGTCGTAACTTGCAAGCGCATGGGGTTGTCTTTGGTTCGTGTAAATAAATCAAACAACAAAGCACGGGCAACTTATTTAATGAAGAGCTCACAGTCCGTAGACCGACGAAGGTTAGAACAAGGAAGTAGCGCTTGTTCTCGACTCGAGGACAGAGCAGGCTGGTCGAGAGGACCAATCAGAGACCTATTTTCGCACTTCACGCCGTCGCTCCCTGCGTCGAGACACAATTTTGGGGAGGTGCCCCAGAGTACCTGCGTGATGGGGGGGGCTTCACTCCGTTAACTGCGCGGCTCACTGCATCACGACGCAGGGACGCTGGACTGGAGGCATAAACCACCCTTTACTCCCCATACACACACACACCCTGTCACTCTTTTGCACGTTTATTCATACACACGTGTGTGCCCGCACACACACAAGCAAACAAATGAGGAATTTCAATGGCCTTTTTTATTCTTTATTTTTAAGAGAAACACAAGGTAGTACTGTAAAACACATGGTTTGAGGTGGTCACCCTCAGGGCTCGTGTGTGTGAGTGGGTGTGGGTGTGTGTGCGCGTACGTGCGCGTGCGCGTGTTTTCACGTGCGCGTGTGTGCGCGCAGTGCTGGGAGTAACGGCGTTAGAGTGTAACGGCGTTACTAACGGAGCCTCATTTTGAGTAACGGAATACTTACTTAATTACTTTATCCATAACTGTAATGCCGTTACAGTTACTCGGGAGGTAACATGACGCGTTATAATTTTATGAATTGCAGCGCCAATGTGCACTGGCTTCTGACAAAATCCAGGAGCAAATGGCAACGCCGCATACATCTGTAGCAAGCCGGCTTTTAGTATGCTGCTCACATTCACCCTTTGCATGCATGAGAACAAAATAGCTTAACGTGATTTGCTAAAAAAGAGTTGTGGGCGGAGTGTCGGCTACCTTCTAAACACAAGTCATCTACACAGAGTTCACAGGGAGCGCATAGAGAATAGAAGAGACAACGGCAGTAAAGCCGCGAGGTTGCATGTTCCAAAGGTAAATACCGGAATCATTTCACGCTAGTTGCAGTCGAATGCAATACTGTTTATATTCAAAGTATACTGTGCCTTGGAAACAAAGTTATGTCTGTAACGAGCGACTCTAATTTCACTAAGCACCTCTCAACATCGCATGGTGGCACGCGCCGTGCAGCTAGTAGTTTCAGCTTTATGGAAGAGGGAGACAGAGCCAAACGTGATTTCTCAGGACACGAGTGAGCTCAACAAAATAATCGCCAAGTATGTGGTTGAAAACATGTTTCCCCTATCCAATGTGGGGTCGGAGTTGTTAAGGGCTCTTGTTGCAAAAAAAATTGAAAAATCAATCTCGTGGAAGAGAAATGAGCACATCCCTAAAAACGTTCTGGATTTACATTCACCATTGATAGGTCATGAAGATATTTGATAGCATCTTAAGCAAAACTAACATCGCAGCCAAAATCACACATAACATAGCAATAACAAAATAACAACTCGGAACAAGGATGAAAACCCCATTTAACTATTTCTTTGACATTTTAAGCAAAAAAAAACAAAAAGTAACGCAACAAATACTTTTCCTGGTAACTATTTACTTTTATAGTGAAGTAACGCAGTTACTAACTCAATCACTTTTTGGAGAAGTAACTGGTACTTGTAATTAGTCACTTTTTCAAAGTAACTTTCCCAGCACTGTGTGTGCGTGCATGAAAATGTCTTTGCTACCCTCACCCTGTGCAATGGCAACCAGCATCTGCTGTGAGACTCGGCTAGTCACACACACACACACACACACACACACACACACACACACACACACACACACACACACACACACACACACACACACACACACACACACACCAGCATTGTCTGATGTCTGGTGTGGGACTTGACCAGTGCGACACACACACACACACACACACACACACACACACACACACACACACACACACACACACACACACACACACACACACACACACACACACACACACACACACACACACACACACACACCTACACCTACAGGAAGAGTGTCTGGTCCCCTCTAGTCTCCTCCACCTTCCTATGCGCCCTCCCCTGCTTCCAGCTCCACAATAGCTTAGTCCCACGGGGCCTTTCACCGTTGGCTATTGCTTTTTTTGGACATCCAAAGTTTTGACGACTGTTTATGAACTTTTCGTAGTTGCTAGGTGTGGTTAATGTCTCCATTATTGTTTTCTTTTTTCTGTTGTTCAGGTTACACGTTTTGCTCTTTTTGTTATATCAATTTATGTAAATTGGCACAAAACAATAAGAAGCAGTTTTTACTTATTAGTACCATAGGGTTAGTAGTATGCATTATCTAAGACAGGGCATGATATTACAGTACATGTGTTTATTTTAAAGAACTGTAAAATCATGTATTGCCTTTTTCATTGGGACCTAGCTTAGTAAACCAGCGCCACCCGCTGGACGCCGACATTTTTCGGCATGCGAGTGGTCTAGCCTTGCATCTGGAGTGACGACGAAACGCAACGTTGGGAAAGCACATCAAGGAGAAAGATAGCGCTGATTGGTCAGAGCGCCAGCCTATAGGCACAGGCACGGTTTGAAAGACAACGGGTTGTTCTCATCAGCAATCTTCAAATGTATCGTTCATCGGGGCCAGACTAAATTACACATCCAATCTCACTTTTAGGCTGGTTTATCAGGCTAATTGGGACCATGT
>NC_085880.1:39665475-39667975 GCF_034702125.1 Engraulis encrasicolus | reverse complement strand
TGAGCGGATTCCGTGTCTAATATCAGCGGAAGGCGGGTTGCGGATTCTCCGCCTCTCCGCGCCAGGCGGATTGAGTTCAACTCTAGGCGGAAAGTCTGCGGCGGATTTCCAGATGTTCGATAGGAGGCCGTTATCAACTTTCATATCAGATTCATGTTCCTCAATGGGCGCTCAACAGCCCCCCAGGGGGCGTTGGGGAGCCCTAGGGGGCGTTGAGAAGGATACAGCTGAGAGGGGGTGTTGCTTTGTTGCCATTGGGGGGGAGGCATTAGTCCATTTAATTTTTTGATACTATATGGGGGCGTTGGCATGCTTATGCTGAGGTCAAGGGGGTGTTTGGAGGCTTACGATGAGGCTAAAAGGGCATTTGTTCAGAAAGGGTTGAGAAACACTGACGTAGAAGAGGTCACACCAGGCAGCAACTTTTTTTTATTACACTGGCACATTCCGGCGTTCTGCCTTCCTTAGCGTGTAATATACACAAGAGGTATATTCAAAAGGTCTTAAATACCCACTGAAGAAGAAAAACTTTGGAAGAACGTATTATATAGCTTGTATATGAATACTCTAATATTTATACTCTTATATAATATTTCGCTATAGCTCAAACAAACAAAAAAAGGTTTATTGCACCCTGTCTGAAACAAGCAAAGGCAATTCGCTGCCAAGCCATTCTCAGTGTGTGCTAAAATACTAAACACGTCCTTTTTTCTGTCTGCGTGATGTGATTTCAGAGCTCGTTCTCCTTCTCCTTCTCCTCACAGACAGACATTAGTCATTGTTGTGTCTGCTGAACTGGAACTGAACTTGTTGTGTTTTAAAACCACACATAACCTCATATTTCTCCTTGATTTGCTATTGTACTGCAGCAGCGTCAGTTCTGTACAAGTTTTGTAACCACTTTGAACAAGATTTGAAAAAAAAAAAACACACTGTGCAAACATTGTTGTCAGCCTACTGCGTACCCAAAACGCCTGTCGATGTGTTAATTGGTGTGCATCAGCGATTAACATTCTGTGACGGCTTTCCATACTTACTCGGGGTGTGTTACATTTAGTCATTGAATGTTTGCTTTTGTTTTTTAAGCATTTTCACATTTACTGAGTTCAAACCTAATGAAATAGGGAATAGCACTGTTTACAACAGACAGGCAAAAATGTGCCAATTATTATGCCAATTTAGGCATAGTGTTGCGATACACACTGGGACCTGCCTAGATTGTCAGTTTTTCGCACACAACTGGCTTATAGTAGAGATGCTCCGATCAGCTTTTTTTGTGGCAATATTGGCCGATCCTGATGAGTGTCACTTGCTTATAGCAGCAAAGCTTCTGCTCTTTCTGACCAAGCTGCAGTCATTAACCCATTTTAGCCTAAGGCACCTGCAAAAACATCTGCTGAGTGCCTAAGCCCTTTTTGGGGAAAAGTGCCTTATGCCTATTAAAACCTCAATATCTCAGCATCCGAAGGACATAAAAACATGAAATAAGTTGCATTTAAAGCTAGATACCTAATTTTGTTCATGAGGCGGGATACGGGGCATATGAGTCTTGCCCGGTCTTGTGGGTTGATGTATAAGCCCTGTGCAGATTAAGCTTGAATGTAATGGGCCATGGATGAAGATGTGCTTTAATCAAGTAACTCGACCGCCCACCACTGCTAATACCAACCTACACTCAGCCCCAGCCCCAACTCAACCCCTCTCACGCTGATCTCACATGGGATGGAGGTCACTCCTCTGTCCTCCCCCTGTCCTTTGTACCTTTTGCTCAGGATGCTAGTTACCTTTCAACTGGGAAACTATTACTGTATATCATTGTGTTTTGTGCTGGGGTTTTCTGTATTGTGTGTGTGTGTGTGTGTGTGTGCGCGTGCGTGCATGCTCGTTCTTACGAATAAAGAGCCCATCTGACATTGCATGTCTGTATAACTGTGAATATTGGGAGGTCTGTGTTTACACCTGCTTTTTTAATGTATGTATGTATGTGTGCGTGCGTGCCTCTGTCCCCAGGCCCTGCAGTTCCTGAGTAAGGCGCACCGGTGTGAGACGCAGGTGACCGGCTGGGAGAAGGAGATCGTCACCTTCAGAGAGGTCACAAAGAGGGCGCTGGACATGGCCGACGGTGAGTGGCGTGAAAATAACATTGAATGTCCGCACTAGGGGTGTAAATCACAGCCTATATCGATTTTTTAGGGCAGCAATTTGATTTATTGATATTGATATTTGATATTTATTGATTTATTTATTGATTCATTTATTTGATATAATTGATATTTATTGATATTGATATTTTCGATACTAAAGAATGCCCCACGATACGATACGAATCAATTCGATTTCATTTTCCTCCAATTACTTTTCCACTTCTATTATGCTGTGGAGCCTAGGACATTGGGCAGGGGCCAGCGATAGGATCGTTTTAGGTACTTGGCCATACGATACGATTCGATTTGATCGTCGGCCGTAGGATTAATGCATCCATCATATTAAGCATTATTTA
>NC_085880.1:39642975-39660475 GCF_034702125.1 Engraulis encrasicolus | reverse complement strand
GGGAGAGGGAGAGGTAGAGGTAGAGGGAGAGGGACAGAGAGGGAAGAAGGGAGGGAGGGAGGGAGAGGGAGGGAGGGAGAGGAAAGAATTTTGAACACCTCTTGTTGTTTGCCGGTGACAGCCAATCAAAATTGTCATAAAGGTGGCAAAACAGGAAGTGAGGTCATATCTCAGCAACCGTTAGTCAATTTCTGTTAGGATTTTTTGCACACATTCTAGTCCATCCCATGACCTCCCACAAAAAAATCCAGACCCCAAGCTCTCTAGCGCCACCAACAGGTAACAGGAAGTGAGCTCATATCTCGACAACTCTTCAACGGATTCAAACTAAACTTGGTTTACGTGATCACACTCTCGTCCAAGGAATGCACACCAACATTGGCGAGATTTGGACCAAGGGGGGCGCTGCAGTTCCTTCTGTTGCCGTGGCTGCTCTGGCAAGTTTACTGCTTGGCCCCGCATTGCTGCTTGCAGCTATAATTTAGAATGTATTTTAAACCATTACCAAACCTTTATCAATTAGCTGCTAATGGTTAAGACTCGTCTTCGCTATGAATTATTTTGCTGCTGACTATTTTGCTGCTACTGACCACTTGTTGTTTAGCAAATAGTTACTGTTGCCATGGATACATGGTGTATGGTATCGATATGGAGCGGCGCTAAGGTTTCAAACGTTTTCGGCAGAACTAAATTTGAGCCATTCTTGATTTCACGGTTTCAATACATACCTAGCAAGCAATCAGAAAACAGCATAAAATTCCACTGTGATGGCGTACATAGTTTGGTTTATTTGGTAGGGAGAAATACACATCATGTGGGCTATACAAGCCCAACAGAATAATAATATAGCATTTATAACTATAGGTTCATTTCCAATGCCCGTCCCTAGAAGGGCTTTTTAAAATAAAATACAATTTTTTTTATTTATTTTTTAAATAATAGAACACAAACATAATAGAACATAAACAAAACTGCTGTTTGGATAAATAGAAGTGTTGTTTACATCAACAGCACTACCCTCTATCCCTCTCGCAGCAGGTCCTTGACAACGGAGGGTGCAGCTCCTGCTGATTTGTTGCTTATTTACAACAGTTTTATTTCTTCATTCACACCGTGTACTCCCTGCCTTAATGTACCTTGTTTATGTTTGTATGCACAATGGCCCCGTAGTCTTAACATCATGGCGCTGGCTGGTTCTTATGTCATGGATCCCATAGTGTGGCGTAGCGTCAGAGAGAGTAGAGAGAGAGAGGTTCCATTGGCCCATTGTTTCCGGGTTCTATTATTGGGGGGGAAATCCCCCTTTAGGCAGACCTAAGCAGACCTGAGGACTGTTCTATTCAATGCTAGGAGCATTATGACACGCCCCTTTAGGCAGACCGGAACCTGGTCATGTTAGGTGCCCATAGAAACCTATTATGTTGGCATATCTCTATACTTAAAGAATCTCTGGTAGCGTGGTGTGGTGAAGAGGGGCCCTTTAGCTCAGTCGGTGGTTTACAAAGTGGGGGCCGGGGATCCCGGGGGGTTGCTGGGGGGGCCGTGACAGGATGACAGGAAAAGTATAACAAAACAAAATAAATGTTTGAATAAATTCAATAACTAAATGTGCACCAAAATAAACTGACAATAAGCTTAACTGCATCTCTGAAGATACTTCTATTATATTGCTATTATTTATGTACTATGGTTGTGAAAGGGGATGCAAAAAAACATAGTGTAACACGATCCATTGTATGGGGCCCTGGCTGGAATCTATCAGTATATAGGGCAGTGTTTCTCAACAGGGGTGCCGCGGGCCCCCCTCAGTGGTGCCGCAGAAACGTGGCTGATAAATAAATTATGTAATATAATAAATATTCGTCTAAATTGATAAGTTAATGCTAGTCAGTGGAATCTTTCATTTGCCATTTATGCACAACAAAGCAACCCCAAGCACCCCAATCAGCTGCAACTTTGAACGTAGGTCGTGTGATATCTCCGAATGTGTTGGTTTGGGGTGCCTTGAAATTTTTCATGAATTGAAAGGGTGCCTCGCCTAAAAAAAAGGTTGAGAAACACTGATATAGGGGGTTCTTGCCATAGTGAGGTTTGGGAACCCCTCCTCTCGCTAATGTAGCACGTAGGGACCTGAGCGGGCGTGACATTTGGATCACATTGTTATGGTGATTGGCGCCGTGATTGAGCTGCCGTTTAGCAAAGGGCACCCGCTGCCGCCGCTTGATTTGGTGTGTCCGTGTCCGTGTCCATGTCCGTGTCCGTGTCCAAGCAACCCAATGGCAGGGGTGTGGGGCTTAATAAGGCAAGAGATGGTCTTTACAGACAGACTTAATGTAATTGGATGAATGTGATGCACACACTGACCACAGTCTACACACTAGAAATAAACAGGCATACGACACACAAGCATTCTGGACACGCGCACTCATACACACATTTGGTTTGGCCATGTCCGTGTCCAAGCAACCCAATGGCAGGGGTGTGGGGCTTAATAAGGCAAGAGATGGTCTTTACGGACAGACGTACTGTACTGTATGGGATGCACGCACACACCGACCGCAGTCTGCACCAGGGGTGGGGAACCTTTTTCATTCGAGGGGCCACTTCACATTTCTCCAAGGGCCCAGAAAAGTCCTCGAAGGGCCGTACTATGAACACAAACCAGGATTTCCCCCTGCACTTTAGGCCAATATTCAAAGCAGCCACCTTTAACTCATTCAGTGCCAGCCATTTTCAAATTCAGACCGGGGGTTGCCAGGCTTTTTTCAACATTTGAGTGCTTTTTCAAGAGCCATGAAAATTTGAATTCTTTGTCTATGTGAACAACAAACATACCAGATCAACGTGTTAGGCCCCACCCCCCATAAAAAAAACACAATTGACTTGATACCAAGTCTTTGGCACTGTGCCATACATTCTGAAAAGACTCGTTTTCAAGTCCATGGCACTGAAAGAGCTTCATCAGACCACCTTCTCTAGGTCCCCTGAATATAATGTTTTTGTATTGCAAATGTAATTTCTAAGATGAAACGATAAAACGTCCTCAAAGGCCGTAGATGGCCCCTCCATAGGTTCCCCAGCCCTGGTCTACACACTAGACACAAACACGCATTCCGCCCACAAGCATTCTGGACATACACACGCAGGCACACACTCTACACACACTTTCCAGACACTTAATTCCAAAGCAGTTTACAATTGAGGGCATAAACAAGCTACACTCTTGCAGACAAGACAGTAGTAAGCAGGGCTCTTAACACGCGCCGAATGCTGGTGAAAACTGGCTGGTGGAAAAGACCAACGTACTAGCCACTTTTATGGGCGCTGAGTATGTGTTTGGCTAGGCAGGCAGATGAACATCTACAACGCATATTGGCTGGTAATGAGAAAAGTTAATTTAGAGACCTGATGGGTAAGCAAAAGCATAGGGGGGACGTTGGTGCAGCCTGTGGCACAGGGCTGTCTAGATAAGTGGAGCCTAGCTGTCTTAGTAGTACATACGTTTAGAACATGCATTAGTTTTCCCGACACTCAAAGACTCTTGGGAGGAGAAGTACTCAAGGAGAAGGACCCTCAAGAGCCCCTTAAAGTGATACTGTCCCATTTTTGGAAATTAGCTAATATTAAACTTCCCCTTGAGTTAAATAGTTGAGTTTTGCCTTTCTCCTATACTTTCAACCGTTCTCTGAGTATGGCAGTGCACATTTTACCTCCATGCTAGCAGTTAACATTCAGACCTATGAGACCAGCTGGCGGCTAAGGGGTCTCATAGGACTCAATGTTGATTGCTAGCTTGGAGTTAAAATTTGCACTGCCGTACCCAGAGAACGGTTGAAAGTATAGGATAACGGTAAAACCCTATTATTTAACTCTAGGGGAGGTGTATAATAAGCTTATTTCCAAAAATGGGACAGTATCACTTTAAAGGCAGAGGTGGCTTAACATCAGTCTGGTAGCCACTGATAGCGTGTCCCACCATTGTGAGACAGCAACGGAGAACATTTAAGGTGGCTGTCGCCTTTTATGAGGAAAGGGCAAGGTCAGGCTGTTTGTTTGTGAAGACTGCAGCAAACTGGATGGCACATAAGCCTTCATTATAGTCTTTTAGATTAGAAGGGATGAACCACAAAGTTACTTTGTCAGCTAAAGTCGACGCCTCAAAAGCGATTAATTCTAGCCGCAACCAAGAGCCAATGAAGGTAAAACCTGCGTTATAACCGCTCTTGTCAAATTAATGTCTTACTCATTTTCAGTTTAACTGCATATGTGACTGGTTAAACGCAATTTCAACTTCTGTGCCTATTACATACGTAGATTTTTGACATTAAAGTCCACTTGACTTGACTTGTCACCCACACCTGCTTAACAGCAGTCGTCATTCTCCTGCATGTGTTCTCAGACGTCATGAGGGGTCACATGTGAGGAGAGAGGGCTTTCCTTGACCCCAGTTGACCTTTCACACCTGACCTCATCCCTCAACCTCTCTTGCTCTTTTCTGTGCCCCTGGGCTTCCCAGTGGTAGCCAGGCTGTGCCCTCCTAGTGACGCAACACTTTCAGCGTTGCTACCAGTCAGGTCAAGAGCAAAGCAAGTACTTCCTGAGTTCCAGCAAAATCGGGAGCTTCTCCCGCTTTGTTGAGCAGCAAACAATCATTAGCATACCAAGGGAGGCCGTTTGGGAAATGCTGTTTGGGAAATGTTAATTGTTATGCTTTTGGTCAGACCAAGTCTCGAAGAGATTTGAAAGTGGGTGATAATCAGGCTACTTGTCTGTGCCCCTGGGCTTCCCAGTGCTGTCTGATGCTGCTGATGCTGCTGCTGTTATTTTGCTGCTTTTTCTTGCTTTTTGGGCATTTTCTTTTTTCCCCTCCATGACCCCTGTTAAAATGTATTTTGTGTATCTCTTCTCTTTTCTTTTCTCTCACTCTCACTGACACACACACACACATTGCACACATACACACACAAACACACACGCACACACACTCTCTCACACATCTCGCACATACACACCACCACCACAGTCTCTCTCAGCTGTTGCAGGGCGAAGGCCAACCACCAGGAAGCGGTCCAGTTGCTGAACTCGGCCCGGCTCAGCCTGAAGAGTCTGGCCAGCAAAGCCAAGGTAGGCCTGTCTGCACACAACGCCATACATTACATTACATTACATTACATTGCACTTAGCTGACGCTTTCATTTATTCAAAGTGGCTTACAGTTATTAGTTTTCAGGGTATTAGTCTACGTCCCTGGAACAATGTGGGGTTAGGTGCCTTGCTCAAGGGCACTTCAGCCATAGATGGAGATGTAGGCAGAGGTCAGGGGGGATTCGAACCTGCAACCCCTAGATTGAAAGACCAACTCTCTAACCACTAGGCCACGGCTGCCCCATAATATACATGACTACATACATGACTACACACTGCAAGAGTCTGATCAGAAAAGCCAGGGTAAACCTTGCCAGCCTGTTCACCTGTCTGTCTCTCTGCTCAAATCACCATACACACAGAGGTGTCAAAAGTAAAAGTAAATAAAGAAACCCAGTTTACTTCCAGGTAACTTTTCTGTGTAACCAGTAGATCAGTGTACTTTTCTTACGATCAGCTTGCTGTACTAGTTGAATGATAAGATTGTGGTGGGCCCGTATTAGGTGTTTAGCATAGGGCTCGCCTGTTCCAGCTCGATAGGGTTCGCCTGATGGCCTGTACGTCTGCACTACAGAGGCTGTACACGAGGGTGCAGGGCCCACCGGGAAATGCCCGCTATGCCAGATGGTCAGTTCAGCCCTGTGTCTATTCCAAGATTCTGACTATCACCATTATTTTCTATTCTCATGGGGCTGGTGGCCCCGGTAGACGTCATCCAAATTTCAAAATATTTTACACAGTGTGTTTTTACTGGGTGTAGAATATTTTTACTATAGGGCCAAGGCAATATTTTTTCATAGGGGGCGTTTGATGCACCCTACTGTACACACCACCATACACAATACACATAGTATCTTCCTCATTACACATATATACACACAGCAAGAGCCAGCAGAGCCATAGTAGACCTGCCTCTTCGTCCGTTCGCCCGTCTGTCTCTCCCAGAGAGCTTCCACACATCTACACACGGCAGTTCAAGATTCAAGAGTTTATTGTCATTGTCAAAAAAAGGCCACAAAATTGTATTCGGAGTTTGCAGTGAGTCAGGCCAGCAGAGTGAAGGTGCTGTAGGTCTGCCTGTACGCCTGTACGCCTGTCCATGTGCCAGAGAGCCTGCACAATACAACACTCACACGGTCCACACACAGCAACAACCTTGCTGGAAAGGGAAAGGAATTACAGACAGACAGACACTCCCAATGGGCATGGTGGACTCAATTTGATTAAAGTCAGATATGGGAATCATTTCCTAATTTGTTGAAATGAATAGACCATCTGTGTTTCTTGGAAAGGTATTTGTAATATCACTAATACAGTATTGTTTCAGGCTGTGGTTTTTTTTTGCACAGCTGTGGACTTGAGTTGTACATAGTGCTTACAATCACTAATTCTCTACAGGTTTTATTTCGCTGCAGAGAAATGGTTGAGATAATGTGGGGAAGGTAAAAGTCTTCTTCGAATGTAGAGGCAGACTTTCCATTAGGCAAACCTAGGCAATTGCCTAGGGCCCAGGCCAAATCTGTCCTCCATAGAGGCCCCAACTGTCACCCCAACTGTCACACCAGTAGCGGTAAACACAAAAAAACAGTCTGGATCTTAATTTGTCACATACATAAAGTAATTGAAGATATATATGAGACGGAACACTAAAATAGCACAAAAACACAGAATTGTATGTCTATATAATGACTTCTGAGGGCCTAGGGCCCCAAAATGGCTAGATCTGCCCCTGCTACGGAGTTGAAATATTTCATCTGTTGTGATGCGTTGTGTGCTCAGGATTCCTCTTCTCTTCTCTTTTGTGTCTGTTCCTCTTCCCCTCCAGCAACTCTACACAGATGTGGCCACGGGGGAGATCCAGGCAGACCTGCGCGCCGACCTCCAACAGCTTGAGCAGCGAATCAAAGAGCTGCAAGACCTGAGTGCCGAGCTGCGCAGCCAATGAGAACGCGGATCACACTCTCTCTCACACACATGCTCCCGCCCTCCCTTCTGGCCTGGAAGCAGCAGAAGACATGTCAAGATAATCAGAACTGAAGGAAGATGGCGGCAGGACAACACAGCACAGGACATGGGCCTATACTAAGAAGCTGGTTCAGGAGCAAATCAGGTTAAGTTAAGAGGTAAATCATCTAATAGAAGAGCCTGGAGTCCTCATTTTCTTAGGACTCCAGCCTCTTCGATTAGATGATTTACCTCTTAACTTAACCTGGTTCTTAGGAAAATGAGGATTCCAGGCTCTTCTATTAGATGATTTACCTCTTTACTCCAGAACCATCTTCTTAGTACCGGCCTCAGGACAGGCCTGGACAGTGTTCTGCTCGTCTGTCTCGGTCTGGAGGCCTTAATCTTTAAATCCTCTATTTTTATATTTTAATAAACATAACACATCATGACTATGCAGATGGAGACTCTAAAAGTGCTTCAAATGCAGGACAGTAACTGAAACAGATGAGAAAATGAAATACAACCTTTGTGCCCTTGTACACTACCAGAATGCCACTAACAGTATACTGTAATACACAGATATGTTGCTGCGTTTAAACGTATGTCCTAAGAAGGATTGTCTTGCATCGTGTGTGTGCAATGTCTCCAAACATGGTGTGGCCAGGCAGCTGGGCCAAAGCCTGATGTGTACCCTAGGACCTTTTGTGCATACATGGCGACCCCTTGGGTAGTGAAGTTTGCTAGGACGAATAACGCCCATTTTTCACGGATTTCACCCAAGAGTATCCAATCACTTGTTTTAAGTGTAATTAATAATTGATTGCACCGGGCGCAAATGGGCGTTACTCGTCCTAGCAAGGCCTAGGACACTTCACTTGGAGAAATGCCCCCATTGTCTTTGTTTTACAGAACACGTCTGCATCGCGTGTGTGGTGTGCAATGTCTCCAGTCCAAACATGGTGTGGTCAGCCAAGCCATAGCCTGATGTGTACCGTAGGACCTGTTGCGTGTACTGTACATGGCGACCCCTTGTCTTTGTTTTACAGACTAACACATGGCTGTGTAAGTGGACATGACATGACTGCTCTGTGGTGTAACGAGAATAAATTCTTTCTTTCTCCTGCCCTACTGCAAAGTGCTCGTGAGTCATTGGAGAACATCTGTCTGGATGGACATGCATGTACGCAGACATGCACACACACACACACACACACTCTCTGTCTCTCACACGCGCATACACACACGCACACACAAACACACACATTCTCTCTTTCTCTCTCACACACACACGCACACACACACACACACACCAGCACACGCACACACACACGCACACACACACACACACACCAGCACACGCACACACACACCAGCACACGCACACTAGCACACACACACACCCATTAAGGTGCGCCTGGTCACCATCTTAATCATTCTTCCTCTCTCCCTCTGTCTCTCTATCCACTTCTTCCTCTCAGTTATTCTCTAGTTCTCTCCATTAAAAACAAAAAAACAAAAAACCTATATTTTAACTTTATTTCACTCCCTCACTCCTCCACGCACACACAATCTCTCTTTCTCACTCACTCTCTATACTAGATAACAAATGATGGTTTTAGAGGAAAAGAACCGTCTAGACACTTGAATTCATCATCAGGGCTGTGCACGCAATATATATATATAAATGCATCGGTAGCCAATACTTCTTTCACACTAACTACAATAACTCCTACGGAAGTACAGCAGGCTATTTCTGATACTAAATCTGGTGGTGCTGGTCCTGATGGTCTTGAAATGAAGTTTATTAAGATTGCCTCCCACATCCTGGCATTTCCACTATGTTATTTATTTAATTTATCCATATCTACGTCTGAAGTTCCAGCCATGTGGAAGAATGCTAGAGTAACGCCTATACATAAAAGTGGTGATCCACTTGACCCCAATAACTATAGACCAATTTCAATTATTAGTACTGTGGCAAAAATATTCGAAAAAGTTATTTTTAAACGATTATTTAAATATGTCAATGACTTTTCTGTTCTTTCTGATATGCAATCAGGTTTCAGACCTAACTACTCTACCACTACTGCCCTCACCAAGTTTGTCAATGATGTTGCATCATCTTTAGACAATAACATGCCTACTGGAGCAATATTTATAGATCTTACCAAGGCTTTTGATTTAGTCAATCACTATCTACTCCTTGATAAATTGCATAATATTGGTCTGTGTAAGCAGTCACTTTTTTTGGTTTTAATTCATATCTTCACTTTAGACGTCAGTCTGTGGCTTTCAACGGCTGTTTTTCTCAGTACACAGTCATGGAAAATGGTGTTCCGCAAGGTTCATGTTTAGGCCCTCTTTTGTTCTCTATATTCATTAATGACCTTCCAAATGTATGCTCCAACTGTAATATCTTGCTGTATGCTGATGATACAGTTTATTTATTCTGCTAAACGTGATTTTAATTTGATTGAGTCCCTCATTGCAAACAGACTTTGACGACATTCAAAAGTGGTTCAATGCAAATGGGCTAATACTTAATAAAACTAAGTCTTACAGTATGCTTTTTGACAATAGGTCAACCCGTTATAAGCAAGATCAAACTCTGTCAATAAGGTTTGCAGATGATACACTTATGGAGAATGTGGAAGAATTTAAATATCTGGGCCTACTGCTTGACTCAAATCTCTCCTTCAAGTCACATATTGACTCTGTTGTCAAGAAAATTAACTTCAATCTAAGTCTCTTATATCGCTCTATAAATTGTTTTCACTCCACAGATCAGATTACGAATTGTAACAGAGCTCTTATTTCCCCATTCTTGATTATGCTGACATTGTGTATATGAATACAACGGAATCAAACCTCAAATCTTTAAATGTTGCTTTCAACAGCCTCTGTCGATTTGTATTGAGATGTCCATACCTTAC
Organism: Engraulis encrasicolus; assembly: GCF_034702125.1. Classification (NCBI taxonomy): domain Eukaryota; kingdom Metazoa; phylum Chordata; class Actinopteri; order Clupeiformes; family Engraulidae; genus Engraulis; species Engraulis encrasicolus. Next base: position 39,650,450 of record NC_085880.1, on the reverse strand, counting down.
CCACTATTGTCACATGTATCAGCAACTGAATCTCTTATCACCCAAGACCAGAAGGCAACTACACTGGCTTCAGTTTATCTATAAATGCTATTTCTTTAATTATCCATCTTATTTACAAAACTATTTAAATCCATATAGGTCCACTCATGGACTTAGACATCTTGATCATTTGTTTTTTTTCTGTGCCAAGCATATCTAAAGAAATAGGAAGGCATGCCTTCAAATTTCAAGCCCCTTCTGACTGGAATAGATTACCCAGCTCAATGAGATCTATTTCATATTTTCCTCTCTTTAAATCATTCTTACTAAGTTTTCTGCATTCATGTGACCAGTGCACTTGCTTTCTTGGTCGTTGACTTACAACAACAAAAAAGTCTATACGCCTGCTTTAGTACCTGGGTTCAACTGTGGTTTTCTCCTGAGTCCTTTATTTGTCTTTTATTTATAATTTCTCTTTAGTGTTATACAAATGTAATTTACTTGTGTTTTTTTCCCATAAATCTATTTGAGTTAGAGACGTTGGACTGCTTAGCCTGTAGTGATGAAGAGCTCTGATGTGGATGTGTGACTGTGTGTAATGTATGTTTTTGATGTTTATAGGGACCCCCTCGAAAAAGAGATGGAACATCTCAAGGGGCTATCCCTTAATAAAAGAATTGAATTGAATTGACTCATAACGACACGCATGGAGACTTCTAGTCGGCGTGTGAGGTGGTGAAGAGGGGGAGAGAGAAGACGCAGAAGTGGAGGAGTATAGGTGTGTGTGTGGAGGAGTATGGGGTGGTGTGTGTGGGGGGGGGGGGCAGTGAAAAATGGAGTCTTGGTGTGGGAAACATAAAGGCTTTATGGACATGGAGACAGGCGAGAGTTCATCACCAGGTGTGTGTGTGTGTGAGCGTGTGTGTGCGTGTGTGTGTGTGTGTGTGCGTGCGTGCGTGCGTGTGTGTGTGTGTGCGTGTGCGTGTGTGTGTGTGTGTGCGCGTGTGTGTGTGTGTGTGTGCGTGCGTGCGTGCGTGTGTGCGTGTGTGTCAGGCGAGAGCGTTCATCACTGTTCATCAGCAGAAGGGCAGTGAGCCATGAATGTGTTGCTGAGAGAGAGGGAGCAGGGGAGTGATGGAGAAACTGAAGAGAAGAGTGGAGGAGTGAGGGAGTGAAATAAAGTAATAAGTAATATAGGGTTTTTTTTAATGGAGAGAAATAGAGAATAACTGAGAGGAAGAAGTGGATAGAGAGACAGAGGGAGAGAGGAAGAATGATTAAGATGGTGGCCAGGCGCACCTTAAGGTGTATGTGTGTGTGTGTGAGAGAGAGAGAGAGAGAGAGAGTCAAGTCAAGTCTACTTTATTGTCAAAATTCTATGTAACAGGGTTAGCAGCACAGAAGTGTGAAATTGCGTTTGACCAGTCTCCAATTTGCAGCTAAACTAAACATATAAATAAGACACTAACAGTATGCACACTCACACACATATGAAAAGTGTGGCATATCACATTTAATCATTTCTACTCGTTTCATCAGCGGGAAGTTGCTCTGACTCTTTTACATGGAGGATGGACATCTATGATCCGAGACACTGGCGTAACGCAAGTACTTCAGACCCCCCCTGCAAGCTACCAAGAATGGGCCCCCGAACGAAAAAAGGGGGCCTAATATGTGGAGCGGGACCCGTTTCTTCAAGCCAAAGGCCCATGTGGGCCCCCCGCCTGCCTCGTACGGGGCTCCCCTGCCTCGCGGGGGTATACTTTACGCCCCTGATCCAAGATGAAATTTGTTCAAGTAACCAGAAATGTTATGCCATACTGTATCTGTGGGTCTAAATTAACAGCAGCCATCTGGCCAAATGCTGGTGAAAATTCAGTTTGGCTGGTAGAAAAGAAAATGTACTATCCACTTTGACCCGTAGTATGTGTGACTACTCGTAAGATTCAATATCTACTAGAAAAATTGGCTAGTGATGAAAAAAGTAAATTTCTAGCCCTGGATATACGTGTGAAAAATGTTATAACTATTTTAAACTCGCAAGTGTCTTCACTTTGTGTTTGCACTTTAAAAGACAGTTCAGTTGAAGTATGCAGTACATATTTGGCTGTAAGTGTCCATGAGACCATTCGCCTGACCCAGTACTTGTGAAGACGATCATAAATAATATGACTAAAACTATTTTAAGTTCTACTGTCATTGCCTGAAGATGATCTAATCAGTATTTCAAGTGTTGTGGAATGTCACGCGAATACGATGAACTCCATAAAATACTTCAACTTGCTGTTTGTTTTTTTTAGGTTGCTGTTCAGCTCCAAATAAGGTTCATTTTGCACTAGGCTTACTTTACTGTTAGGTTAGCATCAAAAACACACTAATGTGCAGCCGTGGCCTAGTGGTAAGAGAGTTGGTCTTTCAATCTAGGGGTTGTCGGTTCGAATCCCCCCCTGACCTCTCCCTACATCTCCATCCATGGCTGAAGTGCCCTTGAGCAAGGCACCTAACCCCACATTGCTCCAGGGACTGTAACCAATACCCTGAAGAAATAATAGTTGTAAGTCGCTTTGAATAAATGAATAAGTGTAATGTAATGTAATGTCGGCCCTAACTGTGGCTCTAATGGTAGGGCACTTGTCTGCTACGTGGCTGACCCGGGTTCGATTCCTGGCACGGTCCTTTGCCAGCCCTTCCCCGTCTTTCTCTCCCCACTCATACTCCTGTCATAGTCTACACTGTCCTATCTTGAAATATAGGCAAAAAGCTCAAACATATTTGTAAAAAACAAAATTGTAAGCAAACAAAAAGGCACTTATGCACTTGTCCAGAGCCATGGAAATCAGAGTTGTGACAACTGGGGTACCCGGTAGGTTTGCCACTTGTAGGGGGGCGCTGTGGCGCAGCGTGGTAAGCCCCCCACATTTGGGCTTGCATGCCCACCCACGGGGACCCCGGTTCGAGTCCGGCCGGGGTCATTTCCCGATCCTTCCCTGTCTCTCTGTCCTATTCGCTTCCTGTCACCATCTTCGACTGTCCTGTCAAATAAAGGCATGAAAGCCCCTAAAAAAAAAAGTTTGCCACTTGCTTCAATGGAGATTGAATCAGTGCCCTGAAGCGGCTTTCTGTCCATAGGCAAACACAGAACTTGTGAATGGCCACATATGGGAATATGTACTTACCCAAAAAAAAAATCAATTTTAAAAGTTGTTCAATAGGGCTGTCAGACGTGTGTGACCTGGTTTCTGCATAACACACCTGATGGTCCCATTCCAATTGCAGTTTTTTTTTTCTTGTTGAAGCTCCTTTTTATGCAACTTTGGCTAATTTGGTGGAACTCTTCACATGAATACAACAACCTCACTCCAAATCAACAAAACTATGCAGATACATTGCAAAACCCAACATAGTTTGGTTAACTCTACCCACAGTTGTAAAAAAAAACAAACAAAACAAAAAAACTGTTTGGGGGTATATTGGCTCAAGGAGCTATGTCGCCGTGCCATTATGCTGGTGAGTGACCCGGGTTCGATTCCGGACAGAGGTCCTTTGCCAATCCTTCATCTCTCTCTCTCTCTCTCTCTCCCCTCTCTCTCTCTCTCTCTCCCCTCTCTCTCCTCTCTCTCCTCTCTCCTCTCTCTCCCCTCTCTCTCCCCTCTCTCCTCTCTCCTCTCTCTCCCCTCTCCTCTCCCTTCTCTCTCCCCTCTCTCTCCTCTCTCTCCCTTCTCCCTTCTCTCTCCCCCCTCTCTCTCCTCACAGAGGTCCTTTGCCAATCCTTCATCTCTCTCTCATTCTCTCTCTCCCCTCTCTCTCCCCTCTCTCTCCCCTCTCTCTCTCTCCCTCTCTCTCCCCTCTCTCCCCTCTCTCTCCCCTCTCTCTCCCCTCTCTCCCCTCTCTCTCCCCTCTCTCTCCCCTCTCTCTCCTCCCTCTCTCTCCTCACAGAGGTCCTTTGCCAATCCTTCATCTCTCTCTCTCTCTCTCTCTCCCATTCATTTCCTGTCAAACTCCCCCCACTGTCCTGTCTGTCCACACCCATCACATTACTACAGAGATCAGTGAAGTTTGTGGTGGGTCCTTGTAAGGTTTTCAGTACTTATCATTAACAACACAGTCTATCTATCTCATTAGGTACAATGGAATAAATGGTGTAACAGCTATGTAATGCCATGTGCTAGTGTTGTAATTACACCACAAACGCACGACAGTAAGAATGAAAAACACACTTGGCCTCTTGGTTTCTCTATACACAAAGTCTGTATTTTGGAGAGAGGGGTTAGGAGTCTAGGAGTTCATTCATCATTTGAAACTTGTGTGTAAAGCAATGAGTTGTGTTCACAGTTATGCAAAAGGAATGTTGTGCAAATGTATTGTTTTGGTATTTTGCAAAGTGTGTGTTTTAAGATTGCAATGCAAACTGACTGTAAGGCAGTTGTGTGCTATTATTTTGGCTGATTTGGTGATTCACCGGTATGTTAGTACATCTGTGTGAAGCGTTCCACAAAAAACAGCACACGTTTTTTGTTTTGTTTTTTTTAAGCAAACAGGAAAAAAAACTGCAAACTATCTCACTGCAAAAATGAATCCTTAAAACGCTTTTTTTCCCATTTTGAAGTTTAAAAAATTAATACTTAATCAACCAATACCAAAAACTTGGAACTTACTTTTGGACTGCTAGGCTTGTATCAGGAGTTTACCAATAGGACAAGTAAAAAAAAAAACACACACACAATCTAGAAAATTGTCCTTGTTCTATTAGTCAAATTAAATAACTCTTATGAGTCTAATACTAGTGTTAGTTCTACTGTAGTTACAGTAGTCTTGGGTAGTATTTTCTTAAATTAAGACAAAAAACATTAACACACACAGACTCAGCCACAAGACTCTGCATCAGCACTTGACGCCATGGTGGCACCCCACACAGGTGAGGGGAGAGATGGGAGACCCACTACACTACACCACACCACACTACACTACACCAGACTACACTACACTACACTACATTACACTACTCTACACTACACTACATTACACTGATTGTTTTTCCTTTTCCTCCACACATACACATACAGTACATTGTGGTGGGAACACATGTCCATACAGGGCCATAGTTTGGACTACCAGGCCTGTACTGTACTATACAGCCGCTCAGATTTCTGTCTGTGGATCAGACTCTCCAAACTAACATGCTATGGTACATTGGGCACACGATGAAATGGAGAAAGAAAGAGGAATGTTTATTACTGTACATTTAATTCTAACACACACACACACACACACACACACACACACACACACACACACACACACACACACACACACACACACTATATTATAAATGTAAAGATTTTTTTTCTGAAAATAAAGTTTATTCCCTGCTCTCTCTCTCTCTCTCTCTGTATACTGATGATGAACAAGGTTTCCTTTTGACTCACTTCATAATACAAAGTTGGCTTGGTATAGGCTAGCTACAGTGGCTTATGAACAGAGTTGTGACAATGAGCAGTTTGGGAGAACAGACGACCAGGTGTATTTATGCCCACCCCTAAAGCAGGGGTGCCCAAACTTTTTTTCTCTGGGGGCCACATTATCGTTCCTGACTGTGATCAGGGGCCGGGATCAATCATGTGCGCTGTATACTAGGCCACTGCCTGTTATCGCCATAATTTCTAGCACAGAATAGTTCATCATTACAAATGATTTGCAAAAGAAGTGAGTACTTCACATGTTGTTCAATTTGAAATACCACATGTATTCCTTTTAATTTCTAATAATCATGTAAACATAGCAAGGAAAGGTTAGAAAAATATGGTGATTGACAGTTTATAAGTGATACCAGAAATGAGTAGACCTAATAGAAATAGTAGGCCTGTTTATATTACAGTGAGATGAGAAAAAAGTATCAAGACAAGAAACTTCTGGTGATTCACACTAGGTTAGTGAAAATTAAACTGTAGGAAGGCCTGTTGATAAACAAAATAAAATATTTTAAAATATATTTTTTATCTTTTTTTCTGTGAGAATTGCTTCTTTGGGCCAGTTCAAATGGTGAGGGGCATGGCGGGCCGCATCCGGCCCCCAGGCCTTAGTTTGGGGACCCCTGCCCTAAAGAAATAAAACTTCATTTTAGTTACAATTAGTTAGCATAAGGCTAATTACTGACATACCCTAACTAGTCAATAGTTACCATTCACATGTAATAACGTTTAGTAAAAATATCATCTACCCTGACTTGACACACATTTTGAAAGAAAGGGTTTAAGTGTAATGAAAAAAATGTGTGTCACAATGTTGCCTTTTTAATAGCCTATATACAAACCACATCCTAATGGAGTCCCATTGGGGCCTGTCCGGCATCCTCACTATCTTGAAAGGACCGTGGAGTGTGCGTCACCGCCCAGCTATGCAGTACCCAGGGGTCGCTGGTAAGTCGGCGGAAAGTCTAGGAAGAGATTGAGTGAAGGACAGCATTTAGGATTTAGTGGCGAAGGGAGGAATGTTCATTGCTCATTGGTCTAGTTGGCCTGCCGGTGTTTATTGTTAGTTGAATGGTAACTGCGGATGTGGCAGGTTATTTTAAAACTCAATGTGTTAAATGGCGCCTGCGGAGTCGGAGACTGAAAGTTCCCCCCATGGCTGTCATGACCAAAATAACAACAACACACGCATTCAAATTGGGATGACAGCATACACCAGCAATAAACTAACAAACCATTTTGGCACATGCCCAGTTCCTTATGAACCACACTTTGGTCGCCAAATGCTGCAGTCAACCGGGAAAACTGTTTCCTCTTTTTGTCACTCGCCTTCTGCGTAACAAAGTTAAACGTTTTGCAAATTCATATTGAACCATATTAAATTCTTACCATGGACCATTCATCTATGCTGTAAAAAGAACAGCCTAAAGTCCATACGTTGAGCCGTTTGTTCGTTATGCCCAATTAAGGTGATATTAATGCGTTGTGCGTAATGCAGGCCTTCCGCCTGCAACCAATAACTTTTTACGAATCAACTTTCATACCTTACCCGTCAGCAAACTTCTATAGAATGTATGAAGAAGTATGCCAAACTTTTTAGGGTTCAGCCCCACATGCGTCCCAATAAGAAGTCCCATTCCTGACGTCATGTCTGCTGGAGATTGGCTGCTCGACTCTGACACACTAACTCCTGCTCTCTTACACACACCAGAGAAACTTTTTAAACACTTTTCTATCTCATCTGCAGTCACTAATAGCGCACAGTCGATAGGCATATAGCAGCAGTCCACATCTGCTGTTAAGGCACCGCATCTCTTTGGGAATAAAACACTGCACTGAATAGTTTTTTCGCACCACTACAGCGGTTGCAGCAGGATATTTTTTATTTTCATTTTTGCTCTGTTTGACGGGAATTTCAATGTCGTTAGAAAAGTGTATAGCCTGTTTCCTTTAGTTTCTTTGCTAGTGTAAGAGCGAAGAGCACATGAATGCGTCCAGGACTACTTTTTGCCGTACTTTTTCCAACTT
>NC_085880.1:39630475-39635475 GCF_034702125.1 Engraulis encrasicolus | reverse complement strand
TATTATAACATGATGCAATATGTCCACCTCAATCCACCTCTTCCATTATGAGACAAATTTACACACATAAGTCTGAATGTGCCTAAATATAATATGCACATCTACATTTTGTGCATTAGGAATTCATTGTTTGCCGATTTTATTGCAGCGCTTACATTATATCTTTGAATGGTGGAAAGGTGAAACGTGGATCAAAACAGTTTATGTTATTGGGAGGAATTTACTTGATATATGTTCTCATTCCCAACCATTAGGCCTATCAACCTCCTCCTCTCCAGTGATTTGGCAGGACACACAATATCATGCACTGCATGGCACTTTTGCTGCAAATGCAACAAAAGCAAAGTATGACGTTTTGCAATGATCAGTCCTATCTAATTCAGATGTCACATGGTTACATAAAATGCCCCACATTATCAAATCTCTATATTGAGTCAGGCCCACATACCCCTTCCTATCCTCCTGCCAGTCACCGAAGTGGGATGGGTGGTATTGGACAGGGCTTTAGTCACACTGCTCCTGTATCTGCCACTTATACATGGGTTCTCATTGTTTATCAACACAATGTTATGAAGAGGGGCAAGACACTGGCAGCCAACCACGTGAGCTAATTTTTTTGACAGACAGCGGTTTCCAACAATCAGAGGCTGAGTTGTGCGCGGCTAGTTCGCAGTCAGGTTATAAACAAAATTTAGAACCCATGTATTCTCAAGGCACACAAAGACATCACAACTTGTGCTTGCCTCATCCAACACTGCATCTGCACTGGAGTCAAGCAGTTGCTGCAATTCAGCAACTCCAGGAGGGGTGATTAGGAATAGGTTAACTTAGTATACCAAGTAAACAATTTTGGTTAGAGTAGAGGAGGGTGACTGTATGTGCATATACATTTGTCCAACAATAAAGCAATCACTAACCACTTCACCAGAGGGCTAGGATCATTAGTGGGACAGTCAGAGCCTGTCACAAAGAAAGTATGACTTTTAATGTATGCTGATGACATTACCTTAGTGGCACATATCGCTGACGCAGACACCCCTGACACAAGACATCAACAGAAAGGACAGTAGAGCAAGTGGTAGTTTTTAGGTACCTAGGCATAGAAATGTAGCCTGGTCCTGACCATCCCTACTACCATTTCATTTCGTATTCATGGTCTGGAGGTTGTTTGATCTGACACGATTGCAGGAAGCGGGAAGGAAATGGTCGGAAAAATCAGGATAAGTTGTTGAACAAACATGTCTGCTGTCTATCTTTGGCGATGTAGGACCGTTTAACAGACATGTCTGACAAACTATCCTACCGTAGGATAAAATTACAATGTAGGACCGCTTGTCAGAACACCGGCCAAATCCTACCGGCAACATTGCTCCACAGAAAACTGGTATCAGAAGTAGTGTGGAGTCAAGTCTCTTGGCGGAAGTACGTAGGATGGTGCGCAAGGCTAATAGAAATGGGCACCCTCCTGTCTTTCTCACAGCACATGAACACAATATTCAAAAAAGGACATTCCAAGTCAGCAAGGACATTCTGATTTTTGATACCTCCTCCTCGTATAACTTAACCCATTGTGTCCTGGAGACACATATACAAGTTTTTCAGGATCTTGAGATTTTAGCTGTTTTATTAACTATGTGGGTATGTTAGAGCTGAATGAACACATTACAATGCAAGGGGAGGGTATTGGCTTTTAAATGTAACTCATTTCATGTTTGTATGTGCTTCGGAGGCTGAGATATTGCGGATTTAATAGGAAGAGGGCACCCTTTCCCAAAAAGGGCTTAGGACAAAATGGGTTAATTAGCAGTCCATTTTTGAATATTGTGATCATGACAGGGAGGTGCATATTTCTGTGCCTAGGCACCTTAAAACTACCACTTGCTCTTCTGCCTGCCATTGGCTCTCTTTCTCTCCATCTGAGCACCGTTATTGATACACTGCAGATGTACATTCCAGTATATTTAAACTAGGCCAGTTTAAAGTCTATACTTGCACAATTCTACCAACAGAAGATAACAGACAGACTCTCTTTTCCTCCTGCTCCCCTGTTCAGCAGGGCTGGATCCCCACATGGCTGCATGCTGAGCCCCCATCTAAAGTCTATCCGTCCATGACTGCAGTATGGCCAGCAAAAGGTACTGAAGGTTGCTAAAACATTGTCTTGGACATTATCCTGGTTCTGAGTTCTTGGGTCTCTACAGATGTATCATTGGCACTACAGATGTATCATCAAAGTAAGGACCAAAGACTAAAACCACATTTCACACACATGGACTGTCTGACTGTTCATTACAATCTCTTGTTCCCCTGATCTCCTTCCATCCTCCGGTTGTCCTCCGCAATAATTGATAGAGTGCAATGTGTTGAGCTGAATTCTTGCCGTACTACAGAACAAAGGCCAGCATTGTAATTAATGGTTATATTTGTCGCAGTGGACATCTCAGCTGAAATATGTACAATAAGCAAGACAATCTATGCAATAACTTTAGATGACTGATGTGCAATACCAGCTTGAGTATGTCCTTTCTGTATATATTCACACACACACACACACACACACACACACACACACACACACACACACACACACACACACACACACACACACACACACACACACACACACACACACACACACACACACACACACACACACACACACACACACACACACAATGCCACTCCCTTATCTGTTCACTCTATTCTATTCTAAACTATTCAAATCTATTCTATTCTATATATTATTCACATCAGTCTGCCTCTTGATCCCCTTTATAGGCCTAGATATACAGTGAGCACAGCAATTAAACCGGCAAACATGAAGTAATTCCCATTGTACAAAGGATAATATTACAAAATATTCGATTTAGGGACATTTATTTGTTATGGGTGAAGAGGTGTGGAAACATTGTGAGGTGGTTTGAGGTGGAAACATTTTTCATGGTATAATGCATTAAAAGTGTAATTGAAATAGGGAGAGATTTTATTTTAAATACAAATGGTCAATTTATGGAAAAGATAATCTCCTGTTGCAAACATGAATTCAGTCTACACTGAAATAATTTCCTTTGATATCTATCTTAAATCTGAGTATGGAAATGAATTCTCCTTGTATGAAAACCTGATGCTACATAATGTACACTGTAGACTGGTGACGGCGGCCATATTGGATTCCTTCATTTTGATGTACTATGGGAATTAAAGACATTAAGCACCCTTCAACCCCCCTGAAAATGTTGTATATCAAACATGAACACTATCAAAGACAATATGTCCTTAAAGCAAAAATATGGGCAGTGAGAAGTGCAGTATTTTGGGGTCAAAAATCAGTGCTTTTTTGTGGTGTCATCCCATGTTCTACTGCCCATAACTAAAGAATGGAAAAAGGTAGACACAAACTTCTTTTTTCAGGTGAAAGTAGACAGTTCAGTGCAGTTTTCTGTAGTATTTGTGTTCACAGAGACAAAGACAATTTTTTTCTGTGGATCTTGAAAGATTAGTAAAAATGTTAAAAATCGCTGACAATATGTGGCTCTCTGCTTTTAAAATGGCTGCCAGCCAATGACATAAGCATTTTATTCCAATCTGAGCTTAAATCTGATGACATAATGGCTTTCCCCATGTCTGGAAACATAAAAATAAGTGCTATTTTCAAATTCATACCTTATTTAGTCCAAAAGAAAAGTGATTGCAGGATTTTAACACGGTGGCGGCGGCCATATTGGATTTTGCCCGTTTGAGGCATTTCGGTACATTTTTGAATCCGTCATACAGCATATTTGGATTCAGCACCCTTGAACACTCTGAAAGTCAGTTGTATGCCGAAAATTAACATGATTTGTCTCCAGGACCTTAAATAAGCACCTTTTCAGAAATCCTGCCTATGATCTAAGGGGCCACATTGAGTGAGGAGGCGGGCCGCACGTGGCCCCCGGGCCTACTGTTGCCCATCCCTGGTGTAGCATATTGGGTCTATGTGGGTTGAAACAGGGGTGAGGCCGGTGGAGATTGGTAGCTGGTGAGGTGGGATGGGGTGGTCTGTCTTGCCAGCCAGCCAGCCAGGGGTGTTATGCCTCTTGGCTCGGGAACAAGGGAGAAGGAGGAGGGGAGGAGGAGAAGGAGGAGGGGAGGGAGGAAGGAAGGAGGAGAAGGAGGAGGGGAGGGAGGGATGAGGGGAGGAGGAGAAGGAGGAGGGGAGGGATGGATGAGGGAGGAGGGGAGGGATGGAGGGATGAGGGGAGGAGGAGAAGGAGGAGAGGGCGGAGGAGGAGAAGGAGGAGAGGGCGGAGGAGGAGAAGGAGGGGAGGGATGAGGGGAGGAGGAGAAGGAGGAGGGATGAGGGACAGGGGCTGCTGTGTGTGTGTGTGTGTGTGTGCTACTCTGGCCACTACAGTGGGGTTATATAAGAGCCAGACAGCCAGGGCCTGATTAACGTAGAGGCTAGATATGGCTGCAGCCTAGGGCCCCCCACCTGCCAGGGCCCCCACAGGCTAGATATGGCTGCAGCCTAGGGCCCCCTACCTGCCAGGGCCCCCCACAGGCTAGATATGGCTGCAGCCTAGGGCCCCCCACCTGCCAGGGGCCCACACAGGCTAGATATGGCTGCAGCCTAGGGCCCCCCACCTGCCAGGGCCCCCACAGGCTAGATATGGCTGCAGCCTAGGGCCCCCCACCTGCCAGGGCCCCCCACAGGCTAGATATGGCTGCAGCCTAGGGCCCCCCACCTGCCAGGGGGCCCCACAGGCTGGATATGGCAGCAGCATAGGGCCCTACCTGCCAGGGCCCCCCCACAGGCTAGATATGGCTGCAGCCTAGGGCCCCCCACCTGCCAGGGCCCCCCACAGGCTAGATATGGCTGCAGCCTAGGGCCCCCCACCTGCCAGGGGGCCCCACAGGCTAGATATGGCTGCAGCCTAGGGCACTCAACCTGCCAGGGGCCCCCACAGGCTAGATATGGCTGCAGCCTAGGGCCCCCCCACCTGCCAGGGGCCCCCACAGGC
>NC_085880.1:39617975-39625475 GCF_034702125.1 Engraulis encrasicolus | reverse complement strand
GTCTCCGTGGAGGGTAGGATATTGCCTGGTTAACACCAGACCTGATCACAAGTCGAAACGATTGTGTAGAACTAAAGGCAGTATGGGAGTTCCCAGGCTAGGTAGGATATGGTCTGACATTAAATTCATTGGAGTTCCAAATTCAAATTAAAACCCATATTCTGCTTTATTGCATGACTTTTGCGATATAGCATCGCAAAAGCATACAAATAACAAAACAAAAGTGTGAATATAGTTACTTTAACCAATCAGTAACGGACTTCGCTGGTGAGTTTTGCGTCACCATTCTCAACTGTTTGCTGATTGGCTAAACACTGAGAGAACCGAGCTGGAGGCTTTTGCCAGACAATCTTTGGGTGGAGTACATAGGATGGCGTTGCCAGGTTATCTTTAACCATGACTGTCCATGGTCGTACTGCTTGCTGCTGCTACTGCTGCATCATGGGAAAAGTCAATGAGTTCAGCCCACCCCTCAGTAGCAGCAATACCTCACACTTCCATTCCTCACTCACATAACAGTGGTGGAGGGGGAATTACACTTTTTCGCACCACATTTTAAAAGCACAATGTGCTGTATGTATTGATTTATGCTCACACAACAATCAGTTCTCAGACAGGGGCTCAATCTAATCTCCGCAGCAGACAGCTCTTGTAGTGTTCATGAGGAATGGACGCTGCTCTTCTCCAGCGGTTCCCAAACTTCTTCAGCGGGGACCCCCTATTTTGACGTAGCCCCTTAATGAACGCTGTACCTACCATCTGAGGCATGCTGTTATAGTTATTGAAAGGTTAATTACCATACTACAACTCTACATAACGCTAGGCCTTTAGTAATGCACTATGACTAGGTCATTGCCGATCTAGTAACAACAAATTAATAACGGTGTGTTCTAACGGGTGAAGAATGTCTTTGTGACACCCCCCCCCCACCACCACCACCACCCACCATAATCTATTAGACAAACCATTAATGGAAAGTCTAGCAATATTATGAACCAAAACATTGCTAGTCACCAGACAGCAAATAGCCTACATCTATTAGCTGTTAGCTGTTAGCCTGTGGATTTCCCGTTTTTATACAATGTCCCTTTTGTCCGTGACCCCCCTTCAGTACCTCCACGACCCCCGTAGGGGTCCCGACCGCCAGTTTGAGAACCACAGCACTACTCTACTCTACTCTACTTTATGAAATGGATGCTATCAAAACACACCTTGGCTTCGTGTGAGAAACTGGCCTCTTTTTTATGGTCTTATGGGCGTCTGCGTCTGCGGTCCTGCCTGCGCTGGTAATTACAATTAGTTCATGGGAGCTCTTAATGTCTGTCCGCACCTCCGCTGCTCCATGGCGGGGGAACTGGGCCTGTTGACGCCCCTGATGTATAGCGGTGTGAAAGCAGAAGGCGCAGAGGCAGAATAATTACACACAGGGCCCGAGGCAAAAACCTGATAGTGCCCCTGATACAGTCTGCCATAGAATATAATAGGGCCCCCATCACCAATACGGGAGAGTCCTGGGCCCAGGGGCTAATGCCCCATTTGCCCCGACTATTAGCTCCGGCCCTGCGAAGGCAAAGTACACTCTCTGATGCTTTTATTTCTTGAACGTTTTTCACACCTAATATTTTTTTCCCATATGGTGGAGGATATGATGATTATAAGTCATTTTTGTGGTCATATACTTTCTCCATCTCTCTCTCTCTCTCTCTCTCTCTCTCTCTCTCTCTCTCTCTCTCTCTCTCTCTCTCTCTCTCTCTCTTCCCATCTCTCTCTCTCTCTCAGTCCCTCTCTCTCCATCTCTCTTTTTTAACCTCTCTCTATTTTACCCCCCCCTCTCTCTCTCTCTCTCTTGCTCTCTCTCTCTCTCTCTCTCTCTCTCTCTCTCTCTCTTTCTCTCTCTCTCATTCTCTCGTTCTGTCCATCTGTCTATGGATCATGCTATATATCTTTAGCTCAATTTGTTTTTCAGCTTCGTCTCTCCGCTTCTCTACACATCGCTTGTCGCGGGAGATAGACCACCCAATAAATCCCCTCACTAAATGTTTAATGGGTTTGGATTTTCAACGCATGCATCCTCTCCCCTCTCCTTAGCACACACACACACACACACACACACACACACACACACACACTTTCTGTCATTCACTCACTAACACTCTCACACGCTCACACTCACTCACACTGGCCCCAATGGTGTTCTGCTGTGTTTCTCAATGCCCCCTGTACCTCATCACAAGCCTCCCAACGCCCTCTTAACCTCATTATAAGCCTGTCAGTGTCAACGCCCCCCTTAGTATTAAAAAATAAAATGGACTAATGCCCCCCAATGGCAACTAAGCACTGCCCCCTCTCAGCTGTATCCTTCTCAACGCCCCCCTAGAGCTCCCCCTTGCCCCCTTGAAATGGGCTGTAGAACCCCCGTTGAGCAACACTTTTCTAAGTCCTCCTCTCACCTCACACTCCCACCCTCCCACCACCCTCACACTCCTGCTCCCTTGCACTGCAAGTGTGCACAAATAGGATTCCTAATAGAAATAAATGTGGTTGGTTTTGGCCCAGTCGTGTGCAGTGCATGCCCCATAAGCCCCCTACATGTGCATAAGGTCCTCTTTTAGAACGTCTGACTGCTCTCTCTCTCTCTCTCTCTCTCGCCCCTCATGTGCCTGCAGAGAAACAGAGTGTGGGTGGTGTGGGGGATAGGAGGGTGTGTGTGTGTGTGTGTGTGTGTGTGTGTGTGTGTGTGTGTGTGTGTGTGTGTGTGTGTGTGTGTGTGTGTGTGTGTGTGTGTGCGTGCGTGTGTGCGTGCGTGTGTGTGCGTGTTTGCGCGCGTGGTGTGGGGTTCGCAGACGGGGTGGGTTTATATGAAGAAGGGGGTGCAAAAGGAAATTACATTACTTTACATTATATTGCATTTGGCAGACGCTTTATAACCAAAGCGACTTTCAAAAGAGGACATATTCAAGCCAACATCACAAGCAAATACAATGTGCACAGGAGATATACAGAACAACAAGTGCAGTTGCAGAGGGGTTAGTTTCTTTTTTTCCTTTTTTTTCTTTTTTTTTAAATTAAAGAGTAAATAACGAGTACACACACACAAACTAAACTAAACTAAACATCATGTCAGGAGTCTGCCCTGGGGCAAGGCCAGTTCAAGCATTAGTCTAGTAGATTCTCTCGAAAGAGGAAGGTCTTCAGTTGTTTCTTGAAGGCTGCAAGAGATGTGCTTAGTCTTGCTGCCTCTGGGAGACCGTTCCACCACTTGGGTACCACAACGGAGAACAATCTTGACTGGGAGTACCTAGAGCAACTGGATGGCAGAGCCAGACGGCTTGTGCTGGATGAGCGCAGTTCTCTTCCAGTAACATAGGGCGTTAGTAGGTCCTTCAGATAAGCTGGGGCCGTTCCTGTGATGGTTTTGTAGGCAAGGGTCAATGCCTTGTGCTTGATCCGGGCGGCGATCGGTAACCAGTGCAACTCAATAAATAGAGGAGTAACATGGGTCCTTTTGGAAATTGTGATAATTGACCTCTCCCACCAAACACACACACACACACACACACACACACACACACACACACACACACACATGCTATGCAATGATGTGAAGATCTGGATCTTAGCCACACAGGCCCATATTGCAGAGTGTTACCATCAGGTCAGAGAACAGAACAATGGCACAGAAAGCAGTGGTTTCATTTTGGCTGGCTTTCAGCTCACATAAAAAAACCCTCCACGATATTGATCAAACCAGAGAAACATGCTCTTTTTTTACGTTCCAAGCGAGAAACTGAACAGGATGTTCAAGGCATTGATTTTTTTTTTACTTCTGCCGAAAGAAAGAAAGACAGAAAGAAGTAAAAGTCATCCTCGGAATATCTCCATCGTGTTTATATTCAGCAAGATATCGCAAGTGTGTAATAGATACAGTGCATTTCGGAGAAGGCCCTGCATGTCTTCCCCCTCTTGGGCTGAAACAACACGATGTTGGGTGCATTACAGCAGGGGTTCCCAACCTTTTTCAACTTGGGGCCCACTCAAAATTGTGAAAAATATTCGGGGCCCACCTCTGACCCAATTGAGAATAAAACTCAAATTAATCAACAGCAACACACACCAAAATATGATTATTGTTTTTGGAAAACGATTTCAAGGCCCACTTGGAATACCTTCAGGGCCCACCAGTGGGCCCCGGCCCATAGGTTGAAAACCACTGCATTACAGCATTGATAGAGGCAAGTGTGTAGCTATACGGGGGACGAGTAGGGTATTTACTCTTGGGCCCAGGGCCCTCTTGTACTGGTTGTGGGGGCCCTTCTGTCAACTTGGCCGGTCATATGGGGGTCCGTGTCAGTGTCTTGCCCTGGCTGGGACCCTGTGTGCAATTCTTCCGCCACTGGAAAGATGTTATGTCGGTCGGTCGGCCCCTCTGATCTTTTACTTTCTGATGTTGCACCACATAACATGTAGTTTTCAGAGTAAGGAGTCTGCACACTTAGAATCCTTTTTTGTTGTATTTCATTTTTTCATGGCAGGATAACGATTCGACCTCAACAGTCTTCTTCAGATTCTCTGACCACATAACATGCCTAAGTGAAACATGACCTTGTTCTTCTAGTAGATAACAAGAGCAGCTTTAGCATCTTTTATTTTTTATTTTTGTATTTACTGCAGCATGTTTTTATGGCTGTCTGTCTATTACTTGCTTATTACACGTGGTCTTATGTACAGGGAAGATGCCTTGAAGTTGTGGCACGGCCGTGTTTTTATGACCTGTCAGTGTTTTGTTTATCATGTGATATCATGTGATATCTTTACAGCCCTGAGCAGGAACGGCGTATGACTCCACGGGCCCCTGGACCAGACAATAGGAAAGCCCCCCAAATCTTTGTTTTCAAAAAAGATTCAGGGTTTTTCGCCAGATTTTTGATACCCTAAGTTGTTGGGGGTTTGGGGGTTTGTCCCTCGATAAAATGTGAAAATACAATTGTTAAAACTGTGATTTGAACTCAATGGAACAATAGAAATATTTAAAGGCTTGAGCTTCAGGGCCCCCTTGACTCTTGGGGCCCCTGGGCCTGGGCCCGTTAGGCCCGTGCAGTAATCTGCCCTTGGCTTTGAGAATTGGTTTTACTGTAATAGTGAATGTGCTCTGGTGAGTCAGTTTTACTGGAATAGTCTATGTGTTCTGGTGGATGCTATCTCTCTCTACAGTCCATCATGTCACAGTTAAGATCACATGTTATTTTATGATCCATAGATGTTCACTTTGCTTGTTTGCTTGCTTTTATGTACGTTCATACACAGGGACATACTCTAGTCGCTTCAAAAGCTCGTATCGCTCTTGCTGCACAGCGATTCTCAAGCGATTCTCTGTCGCTTGAATCTCGTCGCGGGCTGCGTATTCCCCCGGTAACGGTATGGCACTAGGCTGCTACACGACAACCCAGGTTCGATTCCGGCCCGGGTCCTATGCCGATCCTTCCCCCCACCTGGGGTGTCAAAGAAAGCCCATGGGCATGTAAGTGTTACCCGGGCTCCACCCTAGCGGTGACGCAACACCTTCGGCTCAGCTACACACACACTAGGGCAGTGGTTTTCAACCTATGGGCCGGGGCCCACTGGTGGGCCCTGAAGGTATTCTAAGTGGGCCTTGAAATCATTTTCCAAAAATAATAATCATATTTTGGTGTGTGTTGCTGTTGATTTATTTGAGTTTTATTCTTAATTGGGTCAGAGATGGGCCCCGAACATTTTTGACAATTTCGAGTGGGCCCCAAGTTGGAAAAGGTTGGGAACCCCTGC
Organism: Engraulis encrasicolus; assembly: GCF_034702125.1. Taxonomy (NCBI): domain Eukaryota; kingdom Metazoa; phylum Chordata; class Actinopteri; order Clupeiformes; family Engraulidae; genus Engraulis; species Engraulis encrasicolus. The sequence goes on along the minus strand of NC_085880.1, from coordinate 39,619,673 downwards.
ACTAGGGCCAGGAGCTTGTTTATGAGGATTCTGTTCCCTCCACCGCAGGAAACTCCACCCACTTTGTCTGGAACCAATCAACTGAGCATTTCCAACCGTCCTGGGTAGAGGCGTGTTCAAGGCAGTGACGTGGTGTAAGCAGAGACGTTCTATTGGGACTAAGCACTAATCACTAAACACATCACGAAACACTAATCGTTATAGTCCTGGTCAGACCAGAACCGCGGTACGTGATATGAAGTCTATGAAAATCAGGCAATGTAAGTGTATGAACAGAGCTACCGACTGAGTAACGAAAAGGAAGAATAATTTACGGCCTTAGAGGGGTGGGTGGATCATGTATATAAATATACATAGCAAGCCGGGGGAGGGGGGGAGATCCACTGTATGGGAACCTGCCCCCCACCACACACACACACACACACACACACACACACACACACACACACACACACACACACACACACACACACACACACACACACACACACACACACACACACACACACACACACACACTGTTTTATGGCTCATGCTGTCATGTTTGGATTCACTTTGCAGATTTATGGATTTCATTTACATACATTGAAATGGCTCATAAACGCCATTGGCACTCGCATGTCCTTGTATGTGTGTGTGTGTGTGTGTGTGTGTGTGTGTGTGTGTGTGTGTGTGTGTGTGTGTGTGTGTGTGTGTGTGTGTGTGTGTGTGTGTGTGCTTGTGTGTGTTTGTGTGTGTGCGTGCATGCGTGTGTGTGTGTGCGTGTGTGTTTGTGTCGTATGAGCATGTGTATGTCTGTGTGTGTGTGTGTGTGTGTGGGGGCGCATGTGTCGTGTGAGCATGTGTATGTTTGTGTGTGTGTGTGTGTGTGTGTGTGTGTGTGAATGCTTGCATGTGTGGGCGCATGTGTGTGTGCGTGTGTGTGTGCGTGCTAGCGAGCATACGAGTATTGAGCAAGCATAGGAGCAAGTTTGCGTGTCCATCCATGGTTGGGACGGGAGATGTGAATGTAAATGTGATTGTGTGAGTAGGTGCTCGTCTCTTCCCTTCCTACCAAGGCTCAATATCTGTCAGCAATCACACACACGCATGCACGCAGGCACGCAGGCACGCACGCACGCACGCACGCATGCACACACACACACACACACACACACACACACACACACACGCACTAGGGAGGTAAAGATACACTCAACTCATGATATGGTTCGTATCACGGCTTTTGACCAGCAGTTCGATACACATTGGAAACATACAGGTTGTACGTACATCTCTTTGGTGCATGGTGATTATTTGGAGCTTGGAAGCACTATCACATCTTATCATGTGGTTGTTTTAGTAACAGAACTATGAAAGGGCATATCAGGATACTGTCGTCTTGCATCTGCATATCACAATTTCTCTGTTCGATAATATCGTCACAGCCCTAATGCACACAGTGCTTAATCTGTTGTGCGTGCATGTGTGTGCGTGCGCGTGTGTGTGTGTGTGTGTGTGTGTGTGTGTGTGTGTGTGTGTGTGTGTGTGTGTGTGTGTGTGTGTGTGTGTATGTGTGTGTGTGTGTCAGAGGGTAATATATGTTACTGTTCCATCAGACAGATTGCAAGAGTGAAGTAGTGTTTTCAAAGTCAGTGCCCATCAGCGCACGCACGCAAGCACGCAAGCACGGGCCCTGTTACCTTCCCCCCCCCAAAA
>NC_085880.1:39615236-39617875 GCF_034702125.1 Engraulis encrasicolus | reverse complement strand
CGTTTGCTTTTTTCCCCCTCATTTCTATCCTCTTCCAGTCAGTTTATAAAGCGTCTCGTCTGTTTTCTGACATAAGCAGTGTGGCATCTTGTTTATTTGTGGGTGTGGGGGTAGGCAGAGGGGTAGGCAGAGGGAGAGGGGGAGAGAGTGTGAGGGAGAGTGAGGGACAGAGGGAGAGGGAGAGGCAGAGGGAGGGAGAGAGTGTTGATGGGTGAGTGTCTTCATATTGGGCGCTATCAGAAGATGCATCTTTGCTGGCATTTAAATAGCCTATCAACATCTCGTGCCCTGCTTTGGGGTTTATTTTTTCCTCTCTCTCTCTCTCTCTCTCTCTCTCTCTCTCTCTCTCTCTCTCTCTCTCTCTCTCTCTCTCTCTCTCTCTCTCTCTCTATCCTATATATCATCAACTCGTCGTTTTTGGCGCAGTCATGCGCAGAAATCCTGTCAGGAGGCATAAGATAAAATTTGATACAAGGTAACCAACTTTCAGACAGCAGTTTCTGAGACGGAAGTGATAAAAGCGATGATTCATATGCATTGCCGAGGAAGGCAAGAGACAGCAACAGAGTGAAATGGAGCTATCTATCTTTTCAGTAAAGCTTTTTTGTATTTTTCTTTCTATCTTTCTTTATTTCTTTCTGTCTTTCTTTCTTTCTTTTTTTCTTTCTGTCTTTCTTTCTGTCTTCTCACTGCCTCTCTGCTTTTCGTTCTTTCTCCATTTCATCGTGTGCCCAATGTACCATAGCATGTTAGTTTGGAGAGTCTGATCCACAGACAGAAATCTGAGCGGCTGTATAGTACAGTACAGGCCTGGTAGTCCAAACTATGGCCCTGTATGGACATGTGTTCCCACCACAGTGTACTGTATGTGTATGTGTGGAGGAAAAGGAAAAACAATCAGTGTAATGTAGTGTAGTGTAGAGTAGTGTAATGTAGTGTAGTGTAGTGTAGTCTGGTGTAGTGTAGTGTGGTGTGGTGTAGTGTAGTGGGTCTCCCATCTCTCCCCTCACCTGTGTGGGGTGCCACCATGGCGTCAAGTGCTGATGCAGAGTCTTGTGTCTGAGTCTGTTATATTTTTTGTCTTAATTCAATAAAATCACCCAAAAACTACTGTAGACCTAACATAACATTAGAGTCAGACATATAAGACTTGTTCAATTTGACAATAAAAAAGGGCAATTTGTCCATGTCATGAAGTGCTCTCTCTTGCTGTGTGGGGTGAGCCCTATCTCACGCCTTTCGTAAAGTCTTCACGAAAAAAATAGATTAATTTTCGTGGTGCATTCACGTTATTGCTTGTTTTTCGTGGTAGGGCAGCAAAACGCTAAACCTAACCCTAAATTGCTTGTTTGAAATGTTTGATTACCATGTGACGGTAGGCTACCGAAAGGGCATCAAACTAGTGGGTCGCTAGGCAACAGTCGGGCAATTCAAGTGAATAGGCAGCGTTTCGTTGCCCTAACACGAAAAACGGGCAATAACGTGAATGCACCACGAAAATTAATCTATTTTTTTCGTGAATACTTCACGAAATGAGTGAGATACGGTTGGTGGGGTGCCACTGTGTCATGTATGGAATAGCGGCCGACGAGGTGTCCCGATATCAAGGAAAATAATGGACGAGGCGGAGCATTCTAACAGCCCGATGGCGCAGCCGAAGGGCTGTTCGCTTCGACAAGGTTGCTTGACAACCAAATGCGATAGAAGTAACGACAGGGTCTTGGCCATAGCAACCTGCAGTTTAGAATTAGTAACAGCACTTCGCCAGAAAGTTAGAAAAGAAGTTACTTAGACGCCCGCACGCCCGCATGACATCATAGGTGTCCTGCTCTTGGGGAATAAAGGACACCTCCTCAGCCAATCAGAAGACGTTCCCTCTGCTCACCGTGTGATAAGAAATACTGTGTCGTGACATACTGATGCGGTATCTGATCTTGTGTCTGTGTCGGTGTCTGTGTCTGTGTCCGTGTCTGTGTCTGTGTCTGTGTCTGTGGCCTGGTGGAGAGTTAGCAGTCAGGAACGGTCCATGCCTATGCAGCAAATTTAGGAGTGGTAATTCAACACTTAGAAGAGAGTCGATTTAACATCATCTAGAGTGTACTCACTAAGTGTTGTTGAATTAGCACTACAAAATCTACGGTGTACTAGAGAGCAAAGCTGGGTCAGGAAAGACAAGGAGTGGAAGAGAGAAGTCGGGAACGGAAATGAAGGAGGCCAATGGTCAGGTGCCAATAATAGTAAATGAACAAGACTTGTTACTTGTGCACAATCCCTGGTGCTGAACAAAAAGATTATGTATTTAAAAAAAAAGGTTTTTATTCATTCATTCAATCAATGGCAATGACGTTTCGACCTCTCTGTCTTCCTCAGATTCCTCAGATTCCTCAGAAAAAGTAAATGAACAAGCAAGCACATGTAGAGTTAGGCCTACTACCGAAGGACCGGAATGTTCCCCGGACCCACACACACTCAAACACATACAGCAAACTCAAATAACATATACAGTACATACACAGACGCAACAAAAACATACATACACCACAGAGAATCAGCAACAAAAGCACACATCACACCCACACACACAAACACACCTCAGACCTCCATGTTGTTTCTGCTATGGCAGCAGTAGTAGCAGCAGC
>NC_085880.1:39595236-39597736 GCF_034702125.1 Engraulis encrasicolus | reverse complement strand
AGGGATGGAAGCTTAGTGAGCAGGTGGAGGGAGAGATGGGGGGGGGGAGGGAGAGAGAGACGGGGAGAGGGGGAGGAAGAGAGGTGGAGAAAGAAAGAGAGAAACTGAAGAGGGTTTAACAGTCAGGTAACTAGACAAGGAGAGGGAGAAAGAAAGAGAGAGAGCGAGAGCAGGCAGGCAAGTGTGTGTGTGTGTGTGTGTGTGTGTGTGTGTGTGTGTGTGTGTGTGTGTGTGTGTGTGTGTGTGTGTGTGTGTGTGCGTGCGTGCGTGCGTGTGTGTGTGTGTGTGTATATGTGTGTGTGTGCGTGTGTGTGTGTGTGTGTGTGTGTGTGTGTGTGTGTGTGTGTGTGTGTGTGTGTGTGTGTGTGTGTGTGTGTGTGTGTGTGTGTGTGTGTGTGTGACTTATAGCTTGCTTATGGAGGCTAATGGGAGTGTTTATGACTTCCTCATGATGTCATGAGCTGCTAATGGGGAGGTTTGCGTCACTAGCGCGGCAGTGCCTGCAAACTTGTGTTACACACACACACAGATACACACACACACACACACACACACACACACACACACACACACACACACACACACACACACACACACACACACACACACACAGACACACACACACACACACACACACACACACACACACACACACACACACACACACACACACACACACACACACACACACACACACACACACACACACACACACACGCTCACACGCTCACGTGCACACACACACACACACCTCTCTTTGTAAACTTGTGTTAGGCACACATACACACACACACAAATTTCTTTGCAAACTTGTGTTAGACACTTGGCTTATGACTTCCGCAGTCGCTCCGAATACCGTTCTAGGGCCTTGCAGAGAAACTCGGGCATGTGTACACATAGGCAAACACACACACACACACACACACACACACACACACACACACACACGCACACACACACACACACACACGCACACGCTCATCATTCCTTTGGAAGCAGGGTGTAAATGTGCTGCTAACCCAAAATCTCACTGTTACCTTGGAAACGTTATGGAAGGAGACATGCGAAGGAAATGTGCGTGCGTGCGTGCGTGTATGCGAGCACGTGTGAGTGTGTGTGTGTGTGTGTATATGCACATCTGTGTGTTTACGGCTGCTCATAGCATTAGTTCTGGATGTACTCGGACAAGAAGCAGAGAACACACACACACACACACACACACACACACACACACACACACACACACACACACACACACACACACACACACACACACACACACACACACACACACACACACACACACACACACACACACACACACACACACACACACACACACACACAGAGGATAATGTCTGGGTTTTACGTGCACTTTGCACCCAAAAGAGGGTCTTGGCGGCCATTTTAATAAAGTGGACACATAAATCATAGCGTGGTTGACACTGATGTCAGCCATAATGGCTTTTGGGGTCGGAGGCTCACGCCCCATAGAGATACACACACACACACACACACACACACACACACACACACACACACACACACACAGACACAGACACACACAGACACACACACACACACACACACACACACACACACACACACACACACACACACACACACACACACACACACACACACACTCACACACACTCACACACACAGACACACACACACACACACACACACACACACACACACACACACACACACACACACACACACACCCATAATGGCTTTTGGGGTCGGATGCTCACGTCAGCTCTTTCCCGCCTGGCCGGCCGTCCTCATGCTCTATCGAGATGAGCTGCTGTATCGAGATGAACCACCCCCGGTATCATGTTAACAGGCCTGCTGACAACCTTTGGCCTGGCCCAGGAGAAAGTCCTCTGAAAAGGCCCCCATATACTGTACATTAGCCTGGCTCTCATGCAGACCCTTCGTGCTTCGTGCATTTCTGCTCAACTTCGTGAGCTCGCATGAGGGTCTGGAAATCTTAGACGAGCCCGAGCGGAATCAGAAATTTCACACCCTGTCCAATCAGAATTACGGGGCGGGATAGCGGGGCGTGGTATATACCAGTCAGAGGTTGAAGTAGTATGTGGTTCAAAAAAAAGCCACATGAATTCTCCAATGAGGTTCCAGCTGTTTTGAACACAGTACACCCACGCCTTTCGAGAGCTAAGCGATTGACAATGTTCCAGATGGTGGGTAACAACCATCATGTGAGAACCAGGTTACCTATACGAGCCCAATACATACAATCAGGGATAACGGTTTTCATCACTAGCTCATTTGGCTAGTGGATGTTAAATTTAACTAGTCACACATGCACACACTCACTCACTATCAGTCAAAGTGGCTGGTGAGCTTTCTTGTCTACCAGCCAAACTGAATTTTCACCAGCATCTGGCTGGTTGGTTGGTGTTAATTTAGAGCCCTGTGTAATGTATACAATGTAATGATGACCCAATTTTGGGCCCCCGTGTCTCCCGGA
>NC_085880.1:39577736-39582736 GCF_034702125.1 Engraulis encrasicolus | reverse complement strand
CCCTGCTGATATATCAGACCGCCTGACTCCTGTAACCCACCCACCATTCCTTGCATACAGTAACACATAAGAAAAAAGAGCACAGAGGAGAGTAGAAAAAGAAGAGAAAAGTGGAGGATGAGGAGAAAAGAAGGAGAAGGAGAAATTCCGTGATTTTTTTCCCTTCTTGACTTTAATTATGGAGCGGCTGCCAGGGTGTATCATGGTGCCAGATACTCTGTTGAGACTGGAATAGGATCTGATGTTTATGGCTTCTCTCTCTCTCTCTCTCTCTCTCTCTCTCTCTCTCTCTCTCTCTCTCTCTCTCTCTCTATCTCTCTCTCACACACACACACCTCCTATCTTTCACTCTTACTCTCAATGTCTGAATTCCTTTTTCACACTCTTCCTCTCCTACACACACTCATCTTTTCTCTCCTCTCAACCTGTCTTCTTCTCCTTTCCTTTTTTTTATTTCAGCCTTACTCACATTCTCTATCTCTCACTCTTTTCCCAAAAGTATATTCGTGTCGCCAATTCTCTCAATCTTACTCTCTCTCTATCTTTGTCTACTGTTTCTCTCTGTCTACTTTTCTGTCTTTGTCTGTCTGTCTCTGTCTCTCTCTGTCTCTCTCTGTCTCTCTCTGTCTCTCTCTGTCTCTCTCTCTCTCTCTCTCTCTGTCTCTCTCTTTCTGTGTCTCTGTCTGTCTGTCTGTCTCTGTCTGTCTGTCTGTCTGTCTCTCTCTCTCTCTCTCTCTCTCTCTCTCTCTCTCTCTCTCTCTCTCTCTCTCTCCCTCTCTCCCTCCCTCTCTCTCTCTCTTCTTGCATTGCATTCTGCCTGCTGGAGCAGCTGTCTGCAGAGCATAACGTTGGCAATGTCTGCAGCGGCAGCAGCAGCAGCAGCAGCAGTAGCAGTAGCAGTAGTGGTAGCGGTTGGTAGCAGTGATGGCACACTACTATTTATTTGTTTTTTATTCGAGAGGTAATGATGTTATATGTTCTCGCCGAGGTGGAAGTCCTTAAGGAGGTGGGGGGCCTCAGCAGTAGCCAGGCTGTGCCCTCCTAGTGTCGCAACACTTTCAACGTCACAACTATCAGGTCAGGAGCAATGCAAGTACTTTCTGAGTTCCCGAAAATACGGAAACTCCTCCCACTTTTTCTTTAAGCAAACAACCATAAGCAAAACAAGGGAGGCGGGTCAACCATGCCGCTTGGGAAATGTTAATTGTTATGCTCTTGGTCAGACAAAGTCTCGAAGAGATTTGAACATCGATGATAATCAGGCTACCTCAGCAGCGCCTCATGCCAGAGCTCATGTGCTAGGTGTAGGCTAGCCTCTGGCCTGTGGTTATTTTTTAATCCCCTGTTGCCTACTCGCCTCCACCCACACCACCTACGCCAGCCATCCACACTTGGAGCTCTAGACACACACACACACACCTACGGTCCGCTACACCACACACACACCACCTACGGTCCGCTAAGCCACACACACACACCAACCACACCATTCATACTACGTGTACATGAAAAGGGGGCTCTTCTCCATTGTCCGCCATTCTGAATTTCCAGAAATAGACATTTTTAGCTGCAAAGCGTGCTGTTCTTTGGTCATAGTAATATTAGTTCCTTATTTAGTAAATATTCATGAAAAGATCAAATTTGGCAGTCGGCAGCACAGATTCAATGAGCAGCATGACACTTTGCGTGGCGCTTGACTGAACGCACCTTTCACTACAGTATGTGATAATAAAAGCCCTTATCTATCTCTCCCTTGCGTTTCCTTCTCTCTGTATTTCCCTCCGACTGTATGTCCCTTTCTGCCCCCTCTCCTCCCTTCTCCTCTCACTTCCCCTCCCTCCCTCTCTCCCTCTACCCCTCCCTCTCTTCCTCCCTCCCTCTCATCCCTGCTCTCTCTTCCTCTCCCTCCCTCCCTCTCTTCCCCTCCCTCCCTTTCTTTCTTCTACCCCTCCCTCTGCCTCCATCCCTCTCATCCTCCTTCTCTCTTCCTCTCCCTCTCCCTCCCTCCCTCTCTCCCTCTACCCTTCCCTCTCTTCCTCCCTCCCTCTCTCTTCCCTCTCTTCCCCTCCCTCCCTTTCTTTCTCCCTCTACCCCTCCCTCTCTTCCTCCCTCTCTCTCTTCCTCTCCCTCCCTCCCTCTACCCTTCCCTCTTTTCCTCCCTCTACCCCTCCCTCTCTTCCTCCCTCCCTCTCTTCCCCTCTCTCCCTTTCCTTCTCCCTCTACCCCTCTCCCTCTCTTCCTCCCTCTCTATTTCCTGGAAGCTCTCCCCATGCCCTAGCCTGGGAACTCCCATACTGCCTTTAGTTCTACACAATCGTTTCGATCTGAAAGACAGTATGGCGAGGATGACTCATAACGTCCAAGATCATGGGATCTGTGTCATAATGACCAAGCATTCCGACCTTAACAGTTTCTCTGCCCAATCAGAGAGCAGGGCAGTGTGTCATAATAGCCAAGTATTCCGGCCCCATACGGAATTTACAATAGGCAACTCCCCAGACCTAATCTCACTTGTGATTAGGTCTGGTGTTAACCAGGCAACCCATGCCCCATTCCCCCTGCCTCCCTCTCTCTTCCCCTCCCTCCCTCTCTCCTTCTATCCTTCTCTCTACCCCTCCCTCCCTCCCTCTCTCTATCCATCTCTCTACCCCTCCCTCCATCTCTCCCTCTCTCTATCCATCTCTCTACCCCTCCCTCCATCTCTCCCTCTCTCCTTCTATCCTTCTCTCTACCCCTCCCTCCCTCTCTTCCTCCCTCTACTTCCTGGAAGCTCTCCCCATGTCCCCTGCTTCCCTTTGTCTTGTGTTTGCTTTATGTGTGACCACTGGGCACTGGGCACTGGTCCCTGCCTTTCCTTCACTGCTCTTTCAAACTCTGCTGATTTATCCCCATTAAAAGTCGGCGTGTATTTCGGGAACAATCTGTCACGTTGTGTTATGAAATGCCCAATGCCCTGCCTGCTGTTGCTCTGCTGTGCTCTGCAGTGCTACGCAGTGCCAGCTTTTTTCTGAGGTGAATTAGCAGTCCCACTAACAAAAAAAAAGATTTAAAAAAAGGCGAGTGTTGATTTGCTGGGGGAGCAACCCAAAATGAATGACATTACAACCCAAAAATTAATTTTGCTACGAATGGCCGGGGTATGTTGAAATGTTGGACGTCATTTCTCACAAGTTCACTTTCCTGTGTTATATGAATGAGACGATCCTTGTGAATGGTAGTGTGGGTGCTGCTGGTGGGTCGGGGTGGGCGTGGGAGGTTAGTAGTGAGGGTCTGTGCTGTGCTTTCTAAGCCACATTCTTGGATTGGATATCGGGTCGATTGTCCCAGGCCCTGCTGGTGTGTGTGGGCATGTGCCTGGTTTGTGTATGGTGTTGGTAGGGGTGTGTGTGTACATGATGTAGTAGTATGGATGGTGGTGTGTGTGGGCATGTTGGTGGTGTGTGTGCACGGTGTGGATGGCATAGGGGTGTGTGTGTACATTATGTATAGGCCTATGTACTGTACGTCATAAAGAACACTTAGTGGTGGTGGTAAGTATTCATAAAAAAGGTAACGTTTGTAAATTGGCAACATGAATTTTGGACATAAAGTACTATATAAGTATTACACAGTGCACCTTTAAAGGTGAAAGTGAAAGCCCACCTGGGAACCTTTGTCATTGTGACACAGTACTCCACAGCACACAGTGCTCACTGCACACAATGAAATTCGGGTGGATTTTGTCAGTGGTGGACAAAGTGAAAGTAAAAGTACTTTCGTGGTTACGTGATTACAACAGTAGCACATGATATTACATAGCTGTTACACAGTTTAGTCCATTTTACCTATTGAGATAGACTTTGTTATTACTGAAAAACAATCAAAACCTAGCAAGGTCCCACCACAAACTCAACCCAACCTGTGTAGAATCAGCAAGACAAGTACATTGGTCTACTTTTTACTCAGATAAGTTACCTGTGTTGGAAAGAAATTTGCATTTCTGTTTTTTTATTTTACTTTTACTTTGTCCACCACTGGATTTAATATCTCACGCAAGGGGCAGCCTGAAACAACGCCCAAAGGGACCAGAGTGTATACCTCATTCATGGAGGAAGATGGGCGAGAGCATTGTTCAATTACTTCCACCTCCAACCTGGCAGGTCAGGAATCAATCCGGCTACAAGCATGACACCCAAACCGCTTACCCATGACATGAAGATGAGTGCATGTATGTGGAGATTTTACTTTGTGTTACGATTGTCGGGCAAGATTTCCTTGTGGTGTGCAACATTCTAGAATTCTGCCAACTCAATGACTTACAACTTGAAATAGAACATTGTCTCATTGTTAACTATCAGGGACAAGATTGACAGTTGGGATTCTCTTTATGTGTGCGCCGCAACCCGACGTCAAAATCGGACACAAAAATTGGGAGCCTTGTAGTTTGAGCCTGGCTTTACTTTGTGTTACCCATGGAGTTTTGTTGTGAGCAATCTCTAAGAAGAAGGCTAGTTGCTTAAAACTAAACTCTTTGTGCTTACATAAAAAATGCATAAACCCTTTAACTCCATTCCCAAATACCTCCTCTGCTCCAGTTGCCAAGAACAAATTATCTTCCCAAATTCCAGCGATCTTACAGAGTGCAAACAATATGTGAGAAAAGAAAGGGGCTTATATGGCTTGTATTTCTTCCACACAAAAATCCAGCAGGCCGGATTCACAGCCCGCCGTTGTCTTGTTGCTTTGTTGTTGCATTCAAGAATGTTTTATCCTTTATGTTCCTCGTTCATCAGCGAGTGTGTAGTGTACATGTCCTCTGTAGGCCCCTGGCCATATTAACCCGAAATAGATGTCCGAAGATGTTGCCAAAGCCAAGATGTCCGACGGCCAAGTGTAGGGAGAGTTGCCAAGATTGAGGCCTTTGATGTAAACACACACACACACACACACACACACACACACACACACACACACACACACACACACACACACACACACACACACGCACGCACACGCACGCA
>NC_085880.1:39562736-39567736 GCF_034702125.1 Engraulis encrasicolus | reverse complement strand
TTGTAATTTCGAATGTCCCTCCATTTCTACCTGATGATATGCTTGAACGTGAACTTGCGCGTCATGGCAAGCTGGGTTTCGAAAATTTCTAAAATACCACTGGGTTGTAAATCACCCCTCCTTAAGCATGTGGTTTCGTTCCGACGCCAAGCATACATGATTATCAATAACGGGGATGCCCTGAATTTGACCCTGCGTTTTAAATTTGATGGTGCCGACTACGTTGTGTCTGTTACATCGGACACAGTAATGAAATGTTTCGTGTGCTCGGAAATAGGGCACTTGGCTCGTACGTGCCCTGTCGGACCCAGAATGAACGAAGAGCAGCGAGGTGGCTCTGCCAGTGGGGAAGCAGCTGCGGGAGAGGCCGCAGCCACGGTCCCCCCAGGTGAAACACCTCCAGCTGGTTCCCAAGTGGCTGAATCAGACACCACGGATACTTCTCGCCCTGTCGAGAGAGTCGTAGAACCCCCCACTGAACTTGTAGGACAAACTAGCGCACACACTCGGGCACCTGTAATTGTTACAAAACCAGTGCAGGAGGGAGATGTCGCGGCTCCGGTAGCTCACCAGGAGATGGGCCCCGCAAATATTTTGGATACATCTAACGACAGCGCTGAACGCCAGGTGCCGATGGAGGCTGAATCTATTGAAGAAACTGCAGAGGCACAAATGCCCTCAGGTAGGACTACTGTTTCTACAACTAACATTGACGCGGATGGGCCTTCCAGCTCAGAGACAGTGTCTAATAGTCCACCAGCAGAAACTGAGGGTTTTAAAAAACCCATGCCTAAAAGGAAAAGTTCCGCTGACTTAAAAATACACGCTAATAAACAGGCAAGAGTGAATAGGCCTAATGCTGATTCGGAGAGCGACGGCTACTCATCCGATTCTAGCACCGCTAGTAATGTTTCGTGCTCTCAGCCTTCAAGCGATGTGACTATGTATACGGCGAATTATATTAGTAAGTTTTTGGCGGACACAAAAGGTAAACGGAATGTGAAAGTTGATCAGTATTTCGTTGACGCAAAGCAATTTGTGCAAGACGTTTGTCATCATAAGCAGGAAGGCGCGTTTGAAGATGTAGAGGTGTACCGTTTAAATAAGATTTTGCGTAAAGTTAGAAGACAATTAAAACATGGCAATGGTCAATCGCTGGACTAATTCTCATTCTGCTCTCTGTTCTTCCTTTTCTCTCTCTTTTTTGTTTTTGGCAATCATGACTAGTATTCGGGTTGCTTCTTTAAACATTAATGGGGGGAGGGACCGTGGGAAGAGAGCTCTGGTATATGAAACGATGAGACAGAAAGGGATAGATATTGTTTGTTTACAAGAAACACACAGTGATGCGCGGAATGTGACGGATTGGTGTAAGGAGTGGGGTGGGTTGGCTGTCCTTAGCCATCATACGTCCATTAGTGCTGGGGTAGCTGTGCTTTTTTCACAAAATTTTATTCCACAGTCATATAGTGTCAATGAAGTTATAAGGGGAAGACTCTTGAAAATACAAGCTACTTATGAGAATGAAGTTTTTGTTTTCATCTGCACTTATGCGCCAACCAGTGGTGCCGACAGGGTGGTTTTTCTTAGAAGACTAAATAGTCTGATTAAGGATTGTAGTCCTAATGAGCTGCTTTTTTTGTGTGGCGACTTCAACTGCACAGCAGAGGACATGGACAGGAATCATGTAGAACCCCATGCTCTGTCACGTAGTCATCTACTGGACTTAATAGCAACCTATGGATTATGTGACGTCTGGAGAAGTTTACATAACACTGAGCGGCAGTATACTTGGGCACACTCCAGAGGAAATACACTATCTCTGGCCAGACTGGACAGGTTTTATATTTTTAAAAGCCACTTGAACATTGTTAGAAAATGCTGGATATGCCCGGTGGGCTTTTCAGACCACAGTGTTGTTGTGTGTGACATTTCTATGAACAATGTTAAACCAAGGAGTGCCTATTGGCATTTCAATGCATCACTTTTAGACGATTTAAATTTTAAAGAGTGTTTTGTTGTTTTTTGGAATGTTGTGAAATGTGAGAAAGCCAATCACCTATCACTAGCACAGTGGTGGGATGTGGCCAAAGTTAAAATCAAAATGTTTTGTCAAGAATATAATTTATACGTGTCTAGAGAAATCACCCAGTCTTTAAGAAGGATAGAGCTCGAAATTATGGATATGCAACATCCTTCACCCTCAAATGATAATCAGGGTCACGCTGAGTCTTTTAAAACAAAAAAAGTGGCACTGTCTGAGTTGCTTAGAGTCAGAGCTCAAGGGGCCCTAATAAGGTCTCGTTTTAGAAATGTGTCTGAAATGGATGCCCCCTCTAAATTTTTCTTCGGCCTAGAAAAGAAAAATAGTCAAAAAAGATATATGCATGGTGTGTACTCGCATTTGGGAACACTAGTGTCCGATACTGCCGGAATACGTAAGGAGGCGGTCAGGTTCTATTCAGAATTGTACCGATGTGAATATGTGGAACGCCCTCTAGTTGAACAAACTTTCTTTCAAGGCCTGCCCACTCTTAACAATGCTTCAAGGAAAATGCTGGATGAAAAATTGTCACTGGAGGAGCTGGAAGATGCCCTCCACACCATGCAGTATGGGAAGTCACCAGGCATTGACGGGCTCTCAGTTGAGTTCTATAGAGCGTTTTGGCCGGTTATGGGGAGGGATTTTCTTGAGGTTGTGAACGAATGTTTGGAGAGGGGGGAACTGCCGTTGTCATGTAGAAGGGCAGTGCTCACCCTGTTACCCAAAAAGGGTGATTTGAATCACCTTAAAAACTGGCGCCCTGTTGCGTTACTCACCACTGACTACAAAATACTCTCAAAAGCACTAGCTTTGAGATTACGTAAAGTGATCTCAGAAGTTGTACACCGGGACCAGACATATTGCATTCCTGAGCGTTTTATCTTTGATAATATCCACCTCATTAGGGGCGTTCTCGACATCTCCAAACTTCTTGGCCTGAAAACAGGACTGGTTTCACTAGACCAAGAGAAGGCTTTTGATTTCCTAGAAAGAAAGTACTTGTGGAAAACATTAAAACACTTTGGTTTCGGTGACAAATTTGTAGGCATGACTAAGATGTTATATTGCAATGTGGAAAACATACTTAAGATCAACGGTGGCTTGTGTGCTCCATTCAGTGTTGACAGGGGTGTCCGGCAGGGGTGTTCTCTCTCTGGGATGCTGTACTCCTTAGCTATTGAACCTTTGTTGACACAGCTGAGAGCTAAGCTTTCTGGCTTCCATGTTCCCTTGTGTGAAAATGCATTCAAATTGTCAGCCTATGCCGATGATGTTATGGTAATGGTGAATGATCAAAAAGACATTGATATGCTTGTTGAGACAACTGACATGTTCGGCTCCATATCATCAGCAAAGGTGAACTGGAACAAGAGTGACGCCTTTCTGGTGGGGAGCTGGTCTGGTGACGGCACACAACTCCCTGCTGGATTAACATGGAAAAGAGGGGGCCTCAAGTACTTAGGAGTCTACCTAGGTGATCAGAACACTACACGAAAGAACTGGGAAGGGGTCCTGGTCAAAATTAAAGGCCGTCTGAACAACTGGAAGTTGCTTTTGCCACATATGTCCTATAGGGGGCGCATCCTGATCACAAACAATCTTGTGTCAGCCTCGCTATGGCACAAGTTGATTTGTGCCGACCCCCCCAAAGACTTTCTGGCCAATGTTCAAGCACTTTTAGTGAATTTTTTTTGGGACAATTTGCATTGGCTGCCCCAAAGCATCCTCTATTTACCAAAGGAGGAAGGGGGGCAAGGACTGATTCACCTAGCAAGTAGAGTGGCAGCGTTCCGTTTAAGTTTTTTACAAAGGTTCCTGAGGGGTCCCCAAGACTTGGTGTGGAGACCGCTGGTGAGTCGAATCCTCCAGACAGTAGAGGGCCTGGGGATGGACAAGGCCCTCTTTCTCATGGACACACAAAAACTGAACCTTTCTGTATTACCTGCTTTTTATAAGGGGATTTTTTCGGTGGTGGGCCTGTTTCGGATACGAAAGCCAGGACTCTGCACCTCCTTGCACTGGCTGCTAGAAGAACCGTTAGTTCATGGCTCCAGGTTTGATGTCTCCGTGAGTGACGGCCCCACACTGTCAGGACTTTTATGCAGATCTGGGGTTTTTAAAGTCCAACACTTGGTGGAGTGCACCGGCTTCGATTTGTCCTCTTCCTCAGAGCTGGTGGCACGTTTGGGTTTAAGATCCACGCGCTTTGTCAACCAGTTGCTGGGGAAATGGAGGGCAATTTTTTCAGCAGATGAACTGGAAATGTTGGAAAAGTATTGTCGGGGGCTATCTCACCCACGAAAGAAGATTTGTTTCCCTCACTGAACTTTCTTCCAGAAGTGGGGGACTGCTCAGGGTTTTTTCTAGAGGACAGAGGGGAGGTGGGGGTTTCTTTGGGAAGCTCGAGCGGGAAGGATTTTTATGAAATGTGTGTGATTGTGTTAAACAAACAAAATCTGAACATGAGAGTTGACACCCCTTGGCGGAATGTATTGAGTTTAAGAGACGATGTAAAACCTGAATGGAGGACACTATATAAGCCACCATTGAGAAAACAGATAGGTGACTTGCAATGGAGGCTACTCCATGGGATCCTCGCCATCAATGCTTTTGTTTGCATTATTAACCCTTCGGTAGATCAGGACTGTCCGTTTTGCTTCCAAAGAGAGACTGTTTTTCATTCCTTTATGCATTGCCCCAGACTTTTGCCCCTGTTTGACATTTTAACTCACCTTTTACTGTCTTTTGGTGAAGTGTTTTCGGTGCAGACTTTTGTTTTGGGTTTTAGGTATACACAGAGACACAGGTTGAAATGTCAGCTGATAAATTTTGTACTGGGTCAAGCAAAAATGGCAATTTATATCAGCAGAAAGAACAAGATGACCGGTAATGCAGATTGTAGTGTAGCCAATGTGTTTTCGGGCCTGGTTAAATCTAGGATTCGCATTGATTTCTT
>NC_085880.1:39552736-39557736 GCF_034702125.1 Engraulis encrasicolus | reverse complement strand
TAGAAAGGAAGAAAGAGTGGTAAGAAAGGCTGGGGGGAGGGATTGTGTGTGTGTGTGTGTGTGTGTGTGTGTGTGTGTGTGTGTGTGTGTGTGTGTGTGTGTGTGTGTGTGTGTGTGTGTGTGTGTGTGTAAAAGAGAGAGAGAGAGAGAGAAAGAGAGAGAGAGAGAGAGAGAGAGAGAGAGAGAGCGAGAGAGAGAGAGAGGAGTCAGCATCAGGGAGTGATAGTGTGTTTGTGTGTGTGTGCGCGCGTGTGAGTGTGTGTGTGTGTGTGTGTGTGTGTGTGTGTGTGTGTGCGTTTGTGTGTGTGTGTGTGTGTGCGCGTGCATGTGTGTGTGTGTGCGTGTGCGTGTGTGTGTGTGTGTAAGATAGAGAGAGGAGTCAGCATTAGCAGCAGGAGTCTAATATAACAGGCCATGACACCGCGATACTGGAGATGTGTGTGTGTGTGTTTGTTTGTGTGTGTGTGTGTGTTCCCATTAAGTTTGCGATACACCTGGAAATGGGGGAGGGTGTTCCCATTAACTCCGCCTGAAGCGATGGGGATCAGTGTTCATGGCCGATGTCACGGAGACTGGGACAGAGAAAAAAGAGAAACACACACACACACACACACACACACACACACACACACACACACACACACACACACACACACACACACACACACACACACACACACACACACACACACACACACACACACACACACACACACACACACACACACACACACACACACACACACACACACTGGGACAGAGGGAAAAAAAGAAACACACCTCGCTCCCCGAGCAGAGATTCTGTCTACTGGCAGAAAATTGTTTGCCACAAGGTCAGTGGGTTGATCTGGCGAACACACAGACACTCACACTGACACATACACACACACACACACACACACAAACACAGACACAGACACACACACTATTCTTTTTCTTTGTCTGTGAAATGGGAAGCCCTGACATTTTGCTCAGGCATAGGTGTAGGGGGCCCCAGTGTCTTGTTCCCAGGGGGCCTGTGCTGAGTGTGTGCAGTTAGGACCCCTGTCATGCTGCCAAGGGCTGCCTGCCCTGCCGGCCTGCAGAGATGTAATGGGCTCTTTTTCCTGTTTGCTAAGGCTGCGAATGCACCACCAGGGCCACCGACAAGAGGGGACAAAGGGCTATGTTGTCCTGGGCCCAGTGAGATAGGGGGCCCAGAATTGGCTCCCCATTACATTGTATTCATTGGGTAGGGGGCCCTTTCAGATGACTTTGTCCCAGACCCAGCAAAAGCTGTCAGCGGCCCTGTGCACGACTATAGACCAGTAGGAAGGAAGACTTGCAGTCAAAAATACAAGGCTAAATCTGTTTGTCCGACCACAAATAAGAGGAAAGGCCTTTTTTTGTTTTTGTTTTTTTAGTTTTCCCCATACTTTGCTGGGCATTGCTACTACTACAAGACCTTGAAGATGAATGAAAAGTTATTTTAAGGCTAATGTGATTGTGCAGTTGTCTACAAAAGCAGAGTTGCGAGTTTGGGCGCAAAAGTATTCTTAGGTCCCAAAAGGGGTTCCCAGCAGAAAAAAGTTCAGTTTTGGAGGGCCCTGCCGTGGCCCAAAGGGCGTACACACACGTCGCTACTAGTTACTCGCTCAGTGAATGAAGTCAATAGAATGTCCATGTGAGGAGTTCAGATGCAAAACCCCCTAAGTGCCTTTTCAGAAAATAATCTTAATTCATTTTTATTTAATACAAAGCTATCAAATTTTATTTATGTAATATAACTATTTATATGTATTATCAAGTACATGAATGTAAACCAAACCAACAACGGGGTTCTCTAAAAATATAGAAGTGCAGGTCTTCAGAAATGGAGTTAGGGGGTTTTGCATCTGAACTCTTCATGTGTTCCAGCGAGTAGTCGAGTACTGTACAAGCGATGCGATGTGGGCGGATCCCGAGTTGAAAATAGTTTATCTTCGAGCTTGGCAAATGAGCGAGTAACCAATTGGAATGCAGAGTTCGAGCAAGCGAAAAGCTAGCTTTGTGTGTGTACGTCGCTTAACAGCTGGGCACTGGGTTACTACACAGACGGCCCGGGTTCGATTCTGGCCCGGGTCATTTGCTGATCCTTTCCCGTCTCTCTCTCCCCACTCATTTCCTGTCTTATATATATATATATAAAAGAAAAAAAGAAAAAAGAAAAGAAAAGAAAAAAGTTTGGAAGGTACTGGGCTTAAGGATTCTAAATCTCAGTTCTAAGAGTGCTGAGATGCAGAGTGAGATTGTTCCTAGGGGGAGACGCGTCACGTGCAAAAGTATTGACAAGCGTATAATAGCAGTTGTCTGCTGAAAAGGAAGAGATGAAGACTGAGAGATTTTTGGAGATTTTGGACATGAAGATTTTTGGAGAAATTTGGGTCAGTCGACTGCAGATGTTTCGGCCTGATTGCAACATCTTGTCTGGCTTCGCATCCCCAAGGGTCTTGTGTGAGAAAAAGGGGGTCATGGCAGGCAAGGCAAAGACTAGATCTATGATCGATTGGTCTGGCCTGGCCTGTCCGCCAGCCCTGAGCTAAGGTCTGCTCTCTGCAGGGCCGGACTAATGCACAGGCTAGATATGGCTGCAGCCTAGGGCCCGGGGCCCCCACAGGCTAGATATGGCTGCAGCCTAGGGCCCCCCAAAAGGCTAGATATGGCTGCAGCCTTGTCCCCCCCCACACACAGGTTAGATATGGCTGCAGCCTAGGGGCCCCCACAGGCTAGATATGGATGCAGCCTAGGGCCCCCCCACAGGCTAAATATGACTGCAGCCTAGGGACCCCCCACAGACTAGATATGGCTGAAGCCAAGGCCCCCCCACAGGCTAGATATGGCTGCAGCCTAGGGCCCCCCCACCTGCCATGGGCCCCCACAGGCTAGATATTGCTGCAGCCTAGGGGCCCGGCCCCCCTGGAGGGGGGGGGGGGTAACACAGCAGCATGTAGCCTAGGGGCCCCAGGCCATCTTAATCTGGCCCTGGAGGGGGGGGGGGCACAGCAGCCTGTAGCCTAGGGGCCCCAGGCCATCTTAATCCGTCCCTGTGTCTCCATATAATGGCTGGAAATGTCAATGGCCTCTGTGTGTTTCTGCCTGCTGTCTGTTTGGTGCAAAGATTCACACGCCTGACTGGCCTGGCTCACCGACTCGCTGAGAAGTGTGTGGGGACATTTTTATTTGGGGGGGTGGTGTGGGATGTTCCGAAAACACCAAAGTTGTTTTGGAACATGAGTCCTGCAGGCCGCATTTCTGGAAACTCCAGCTCGTCTTGGCAAACGCGCGGCCAAGATATCTGGATGGGTTTTGTTGACCGTCCGTTGCGGCGGCGCATCTTTCGTGCGTGCCGGGACGACACCAAACGAACGCAATGAACCCTGTCCTCATGTCACCTCTGTGTGTGTTGTTATGTAAGTGTGTGTGTGTGTGTGTGTGTGTGTGTGTATGTGTGTATGTGTGGTATGTGTGCATGGGGCTGTGGATGAGTGTTTCTCTCCACATCGACATGGATATGCTTGAGTGACCAAAATAAGTGCCAAGGTTGGTGATGGTAGTGGTGGTGTGTGTGTGTGTGTGTGTGTGTGTGTGTGTGTGTGTGTGTGTGTGTGTGTGTGTGTGTGTGTGCGTGCGCGTGCGTGCGCATGTGCGTGCGTGTGTGTGCGTGCGTGCGTGCGTGCGTGTGCGTGTGTGCGTGCGTGTGCGTGTGTGTGTGTGCGTGTGTGTGCGTGTGTGTGTGTGTGTTTTTGTGTTCCTGTTTGTGTGTGTGTTCGTAGGAGAGAGTGAGAGTGATCGCGAGTATGAGTGTGTGTGTATGTGTGTTTGTGTGTGTGTGTGGCATTTGTGTGTGTGTCGGTTCTGTGAAAAGATCCAAAATACATTGAAGCCAGTCCTCATGTGCCTGTTTCTCACCTGTGACCAGAACCAGGTGTCAAACGTAGCACCCCCTTTCCAAAGTGCTAACCTGGCTCCCAGGGGCGGTTTTAGAAAATCTGAGGCCCTGGGCAAAGAACAATTTCGAGGCCCCCTTTAAATTATTAATTTATAATCGATGGTGTTTAAATGCAGGCAGCGGCGTAACAACGGAAACATGGGCCCAAAAGCAAGATTATCTAGGTGGGCCCCATCGAACTGCGGCCAAGGGCCCCGAAAGCTTAAATTGCCAACACATGAAAAATCGATGCATAAATGTCGATTGACGACGGGGCCCCTGACTGGATGGGGCCCCGGGCAATTGCCCAACCTTGCCCAATGATAGAACCGCCCCTGCTGGCTCCCTCCGTTTAACCTCATCTGATGAAATCAAATGTAACACCATAACTCTTACACCCAGCCAGCCAAGGCCCCTGCAACCACAAGCTGGGCTGCCTGGACTGGCCATCTGGCATAGCGGGCATTTCCAGGTGGGCCCCACACCCTTGTGTGCCCCTATTTTCAGATATGCGAAAACATTTTTTTTTTACATTTCTGAAAATAGGGTTCCACGAGGGTGCAGGGACCACCGTTGAGTCAGTTCTGCGCTGCTAATTATGAGGGGGGGGGGGCCCTTTAAGCCAAAAGTGTCCGGGTCCTATTTCTCCTCCAGTCCGGCCAAGGCCCCTACAACCACAAGTTCACCATAGCCTGGGGGAGTGCATGTGGTTTTTCCAACGCCTGAGACACTTAAAGGAATTATCCGGAGTTGGAACAAGTTTGCCTCATTTTTGCATGTTTGGGATGAAATACAGTCACTCTAGAGCAATATCAAGGCAAAAGGCTGCGTTTTGAGAAAGTTTGATAATATCACGTTAGCCTGGTTAGCCATATCAGCTATGCAATATGAAAGATGCGGGCATCGTTTTTCGGCGGTTACACACATTTCAAAAACACAACATTTTAAGGTCTTGCACAGCTCAAAACAACGTCACACTTACCTCGTAATATGTTGAGGGTATCCACACATAAACCGAAGTGTCTAAAATCCTTCATGTATTCTTGAAAGGTCT
>NC_085880.1:39535236-39540236 GCF_034702125.1 Engraulis encrasicolus | reverse complement strand
TGTCTTTTCCTCTAAACCCCTATCTATGTACAGTACACTGAAGCTGTTTTGTGTAGAAAAGTCTTACCGCAGAGATACACCAGCGGCGATCTGAGCGAGTCGAGCGACAGAAGTAATTGACTTTGTATTGAGTCGAGAGACAAAAGCGATTCTGGAGACGAGAGCGATTTGCGCGACCAGCGCGACAATTTGAAGTTGAAATCTTTTCAACTTTCTATGACGCGGTTCGGCGACAAGCCGCGACAGCCAATGACTGTATAGAGGTCAGTGACCACAGCCAATGGGAATGCTTGAATGCTTTGCCTTCTGCCTGTACGGACATACTCTAGTCTCCTCAATCTCTCGTATCGCTTGCTGCTACACTCTGTCGCTTGAATCGCGTCGCCGCTGGTGTATCTCTGTGGTTATATGGCCCCAAATGCCAGAGGCGGTGTGCAGAGCAGAGGTATCCGTTGCAGAGTTGTACTGTAGTAGCAGCGGTAAAATGTTTTTCCACTTTTCCACCAACCTTTCAAACCGCACTGCCACTCCCCATCACGTCTGCAGTGTGTGTGTGTGTGTGTGTGTGTGTGTGTGTGTGTGTGTGTGTGTGTGTGTGTGTGTGTGTGTGTGTGTGTGTGTGTGTGTGTGTGTGTGTGTGTGTGTGTGTGTGTGGAGCCATGGCTCGGTGGCTGTCTACAATAATGACCTGGATGTGTCTCTGTGTGCAGTGTCAATGACTTGATACTATTGAAACACACACTGTGTGTGTGTGTGTGTGTGTGTGTGTGTGTGTGTGTGTGTGTGTGTGTGTGTGTGTGTGTGTGTGTGTGTGTGCGTGTGCACGTGTGTGTGCATGTGTGCGCGTTCGTGTTTGTGTGCGCATATGTGTGTGTGTGTGCATGCTTGATTGGACCTGCTCTGTGTGTGTGTGTGTGTGTGTGTGTGTGTGTGTGTGTGTGTGTGTGTGTGTGTGTGTGTGTGTGTGTGTGTGTGTGTGTGTGTGTGTGTGTGTGCGTGTGCACGTGTGCTGTGCATGTGTGTGTGCATGTGTGCGCGTTCGTGTTTGTGTGCGCATATGTGTGTGTGTGTGCATGCTTGAATGGACCTGCTGTGTGTGTGTGTGTGTTTGTGTGTGTGTGTGTGTGTGTGTGTGTGTGTGTGTGTGTGTGTGTGTGTGTGTGTGTGTGTGTGTGTGTGTGTGTGTGTGCGTGTGTGCGTGTGTGCTATGCATGTCTGTGTGTTTGTGTGTGTGTCTGACAGTGCTATAACTTGCATGTCACATTCAGACCTACAGTAAGAGGGTTCGAAATGATTATTTTTGTTTAAACGTTTATCAGCTTTTTTTCTCTGGTGTCTTTGGCTGTACACTCAGCACCTAACCTCCCTAGTCTGTTACTGGTCAACACTCTCCTCTTCTGCGCTGGATACTGACGGACAGTTTGTGTGTTCTGACAATGTCATTCACCAGAGACAGTGAAAGATATAGACACGCCATACTCACACAGTGTAGTGCACAGTTCAATGTCTCCATGTTTTTCATGTTTTTTTTAAATGTTTTTTCAGGTTGTATGAATGTATATGTGTATGTGAGTACTGTATACAATGCAGTGGGTGAAGCCCAAGACAAATTTCCCCCTGGGGATAATAACGTACACTCTGACTCTGAATCTGACTCTGAGACCACCAGACAGACACAGGCTGTCTCTAACTCCACAAGTCACAATTGTCATCTGACATGGTGGGATGTGAGAATTCAGATGATCTTATTTACCCTGGTCCATCCATATGCACCTTGTTGTCTGTTGCTCCGTCTTTATGGGTTTGTGTAGAGATGTTCATAAAAAGATATCGTGAATTGGTTGTACCGTAAATTGGCTCCTTCGGTGTGTGTGTGTGTGTGTGTGTGTGTGTGTGTGTGTGTGTGTGTGTGTGTGTGTGTGTGTGTGTGTGTGTGTGTGTGTGCGCGCGTGTGCGTGTGTGTTTGCTCGTATGTTCCCACATTTTTGACAATGAAGTACACCTGACACCTGACCTGACTCTGTTTCTCTCTGTCTTCCAGGGTCCGTCAGCCCATCTCGGTTCCTCTTCAGCCGGGTCAGAGCCAGCAGTTCATCCTGAAGCCCAAGTACTACCACACCACCCAGGTGGTGCAGCACCGCGTGGGGCCCCCCCAGCCGGACCGCCCCATCCCCCTCTCGATGGGCCACGGCCAAGTCCATGGTGAGTACAGGGCTGATACTATTCAATATTCAGGCTCCATGGCTGATTTCAGGCTTGACAGAATTTGCAAAAATAAAACCATTGATAATAATTAGCCATTAGGTTATTCTTATCTCAGAAAGTGTTACAGGCTCAGGGTTTTCTTCTACTATCAGGCTTGAATAATGGTCACACACTATTAAATGTTTGAACAATGTGTCAAAATAGGCCTACGTTACGTCACTATGCAGTATCTTGTCGTCGTCATCGTTAGAGCAGGGGAAAAAGTTCTGGCTCAGGATTTTTTTTTCACTATCACCCCTGTGAGTAAATGGACTGCATATGAATGTCTGGTTGCCGAACAGGCTCCTCTACACAGTAAATTCTGCAGTGCTCATTTAACACTTAGAGAGTTCATTTGAGTCCATTTGGACTTAAATGAACTCTGTAAGTGTTGAATTAACACCACAACATTTACTGTGTACCTACTGAGCCAGAGGCGCATCTTGCCACCAGGCAAAGCAGGCAGTGGCTTGGGGCCCCCAAGCCCCTAGATCGTGAATAACAGCTCATATTTTACTACAGTAGTGATGATTTTGGTGCAAATGATCATTCTTTTGCATTTTCGCTTGGGGCCCCCACCTGGACCTAGAATCGCCTTTGTACTGAGCCATCACCATAGTATTAGCAGCAGAGCCGGTCTTAACCATTAGGCAGACTAGGCCAGTGTTTGCCAGCCTATTTTATCTTGCCGACCCCCTACTGTCTTAAAGGGGTATGCCAATATTTTGCGGCTTAATACAGTTAAAATCGTTGGCTGGGGTTTATAAAGGTGGTAACGTGTCTTATTATTCAAGTTAAATGTTGTCTTGCTTTAAGACTAGTTAAAAGAGGAAATATGTCGCTAAGCTAGTGAAAGTCAATGGAGCCGTGTAGCATTGTAGCAGAGATATGCCAATGTAATAGGTTGCTATGGGCACCTAACATGACCAGGTTCCGGTCTGCCTAAAGGGGCGTGTCATAATACTCCTACAATGAATAGAACAGTCCTTAGGTCTGCCTAGGTCTGCCTAAAGGGGGATTTCCCCCCCTCCCCCTTGTAATAATAGAACCAGGAAACAATGGGCCAATGTAACCTCTCTCTCTCTACTCTCTCTGCCAGTACTGTATCTTGATCTCGCCCCACCGCCATGCCTTGTGTCTGCCTCTCTCTCTCCCCAACACGTGTGCAGTAGAGAGTAGTAGGCCTCTCAACAGCCTCCCAGGGCCCACAAACGCGAGGGAAATAAAACCCCGTTTTAATGACATTACGCAACGTTACTGCAACGCTTTGCTTGTACAGTCCCCCAGGTGCCAGGCGAGGTAGCGTCTGGTTTTGCTTAAGCTAGCATTTTTCTGATATGAGCTCGTGGGTTATTAAGTGGCGTGCCAATAAAGTGCCGCCGGTGAAATAAATTCTATTTAAGGCTCCTTTCGGCAGCGGCGGGGGCCTTGTGGTCGCGACGGATTCTAGTAGTACTACTACCGATCTGGCAGTTGGACACGGGTCTACTCCACGCCGGCCATTTGAGAGCCGTTAAATTGTAAAGACAGACTTCATAATATGCCACCCACAAGTGCTAAGATCACGTTAAGTTCAAGCTCTAACAGTCTCTGCACACTGTTGTTGTTGCTATTCGAAGAAAAAAAAAAAGACGCAGACTGTTGGAAAGAAATGATACTTTGTTTAATGATTTCGGCCTGTGGCGGGGCTCTCTCTCTCTCTCTCTCTCTCTCTCTCTCTCTCTCTCTCTCTCTCTCTCTCTCTCTCTCTCTCTCTCTCTCTCTGTTTCTTTTCTTTCTCTCTCTCTCTCTCTAAAAGATATCACAGAAAAGCAGTGGGCAGTTACGATTTGTTCTGGTCTGGTGTGTATCAGGTGGTACCCAAACACAGTTTTTTGGGAGAGGTATTGAGATTTCTAACTGATCCAATTTGCTTGCTGGAGGGCTAGTGCCACTGTACTGCAAACTCTGTTTCTAAAGCTCTAGCCTCAGGAGACTGCTTGACTGTGTGTGTGTGTGTGTGCGTGCGTGCATGCGTGCGTGCGTGCGTGTGTGTGTGAGAGAGAGAGTACCCCTGCAACTGCTAAATTTGTGTCTGTAGAAACCCTGTTTAAAATTGTGGGCACAAATAAAGAAGTAAAATTGTGAGTGTGTGTGTGTGTGTGTGTGTGTGTGTGTGTGTGTGTGTGTGTGTGTGTGTGTGTGTGTGTGTGTGTGTGTGTGTGTGTGTGTGTGTGTGTGTGTGTGTCTGTGTCTGTGTGTCTGTGTGTGTCTGTGTCTGTGTCTGTGTCTGTGTGTCTGTGTGTGTGTGTGTGTCTGCCCATAATATTCTCATATATTTTCCATAATCCATATTTCTTCCAAACTTACAGTTACACAGCGCTGTATGGCAAAACAGTTGTCTTTCTTATTTTCAAATGTCTTCTTCTGTTTCTTTAAGATGAAGTTGGTTGGTTAGGCACAGGGGGACTGAGTGAACTTAAGATAGAAGGAAAGAATTCAATAGATTCCCATTTCAATGGTCCGGGGGTGAAAGTAGTAGTGTAAAAAAAAATGTCTAGCAGCAACACAATATCCTTGCTCCCGTTTGATCAATGAGCCCACTGCCCTCTCCAGCAGTCAAGTCGATGTTATTGTTATGTGTTGTTGTAAGGTATTCTTTACTTTCTTGGCCAGATTTGCTTTCTGCTACCACATACAGTAGGTATGTCTCGCCGTGGGCAGCTAGTCTCTGAATTACCCAAGTGTCATGATAGGGTATTCTTTACTTTCTTGGC
>NC_085880.1:39512736-39522736 GCF_034702125.1 Engraulis encrasicolus | reverse complement strand
CAAGTGTTTTCTGATTGGTTAAACAGTGAGCGAACCGAGCTAGGAGGGTTTCGCCAGACTAGGTGCAGAGCCAATATCTTTGTTTGGGTGGAGTACATAGGATAGCAGAGCACAGCCTGGTTGGCATCATGCAAAGGCGTGTGTATTTCATGCCAGTGTGCATTCTGTGTTAAGGTGTGATGTCTTGGCAAGTAAAGTCATGCTCCTCAATTCTGAAAGCATATGACCAGGTTCGCACAGTTTTCCTGCCGTGTTGGCAAATTTCCGTTGCAAAAAACACGAAAATGCTCTGCTGTGCCCTGACCAAAAATATACCGAACCCTAACCCTGTCAGTAAAGCAATGTTTCTGCCGCTTTACTTTTGCCAAGAACAGCAAAACAAGCAAGGGAAATGGTGAAATTGTGGCGATATTGTGGCCTGACCGAAACCATGCCTAAACCTAACCTGTCACAGGGTGTTGGGGAGCATGAAGTTACCATGCAAAATCAAGATGCACAACCGCACTTCAAGTTGGCGTGTTATCTCAACACTGTTGGCCTGGCCTGTTCTACTATTCTGCTCTGGGCACCGTGGTCCACTCTCCTCTCCTCTCCCCTCCTCTCCTCTCCTCTCCTCTCCTCTCCTCTCCTCTCCCCTCCTCTCCTCTCCTTTCTTCCTCCTCTCCTCTCCACCTCTCATCTCCACTCCTCCTCTCCTCTCCCCTCCTCTCCTCTCCTCCTCTCCTCTCCTATCCTCCCCTCCTCTCCTATCCTCTCCCTCTCCTCTCCTCTCCTCTCCTCTCCTCTCCTCACCTCTCCTCTCCTCTCCTCTCCCCTCCTCTCTCCTCCCCTCCCCTCCCCCCTCTCTCCCTCTCCTCTCCTCTCCTCTCCTCTCCCCTCCTCTCCTCTCCCCTCCTCTCCTCTCCCTCTCCTCTCCTCCCCTCCTCTCCTCTCCGCACTCTCCTCTCCTCTCCTCTCCTCTCCTCTCCTCTCCTCTCCTCTCCTCTCCCCTCCTCTCCTCTCCTCTCCTTCTCCCCTCTCCCTCTCCCCTCCTCTCCTCTCCTCTCCTCTCCTCTCCTCTCCCTCCCTCTCCTCTCCTCTCCTCTCCTCTCCCCTCCTCTCCTCTCCTCTCCTCTCCTCTCCTATCCACTCCTCCCAGGCTCTAAATTAATTTTCACCACCAGCCAATTTGGCTAGTAGACATTTTTTCTTACCAGCCAAACAGAAGTTCAACTAGCCATTTTTTAATCTTGCCAAAATAGGCTATGCGTTAGGCTACTTTTAAAAAAAATATTATTATTATTATTATGGTTATTTTATTCAAATTTCCACAACACATAAACACTACTGTATAGGCCTACATACTAGGTCTATAATAAGCATATATATAGCCTACTTTTTTAACTTCTGCTTTATTTTTACCTTATTTTTACCTCTGAAAACAATGAATCACCAGCCACACACACAACAGACCTTTAAACCAAACACACAGCCAAACACTACAAAACCTCACACTCCAAGGAGGGAGAAGAGATGAGAGGAAAAGAAGAGGAGGAGAGGAGAGGTCAACACACACACACACACACACACACACACACACACACACACACACACACACACACACACACACACACACACACACACACACACACACACACACACACACACACACACACACACACACACACACACACACACACAATGTTGTGCAATAATGGATATGATGTCGTGTGTGCCTATTGTGTGTTTATGTGGCCTACAGTATGATGCTATACACCATTATTTCCTCCAGGAGCTTTTCTCTACCATGCGCAACAAAATGACAAGAAGACTACGCTATGTTTAACTAAAAGCAAATAATATCAAGGACATGTTCGCTTCATTTGTTACATCCATTGCGTAGGCCTACGTAGCGCACGTAGCCTACTCGCACGGGCATAAGGTCTGGCCTTCTTTCCGATGGTGTGGACTTTCCAACGTAGTTGCGCCAGGACTTAAAACATTTCAGACGACTACTGACAGCTACACTCACTCTAATCTGACAGGCTGCTCTTCTCCTCTGCCCTTGTCGCTATTTCGTTCCACAACACTCCTGCTATTGAAACTCTTCGGTTAGGTCCTCGCAGCTTAAAAAGGCAGCCTGTTAGAGCAAGGTGTGTTGGTGTCGGCGTCGGCGAATGCTAATAGTAAAAGTAGGACCAGTGACGTTAAAAGTGGTGCAGCGAAAGCGACAGGAGCAGGGAAGAGTTGCCTGTCAAAATAGTGTGCGCGCACAAGAGCTCTGAAATGCTTTCTGTCCTGGCGCGCGCAACAGCAGCACGGAGTGGCTGCTGCTTCGGAACGCTCACGGTGGGGTGGGGTCATGGGTAATGTAGGAAATCTCGCCGTATCGTTGTCATACAAGCAGCCGTTTACCGTTCACAATTTACTGTAGGCTACTCGGGCGCTACTAGCCAAATGGGCGGGTAGGTATTTTTTTCCACCAGCCAAAATTAATTTTCACCCGTGTTTGGCGGGTTGGCGTGTGTTAATTTAGAGCCCTGCACCCTCCTATCCTCTCTTCTCCTCTCCTCGCGTCTCCTCTCCCCTCCTCTCCTCTCCTCTCCTCTCCCCTCCTCTCCTCTCCTCTCCTCTCCTCTCCTCTCCTCTTCTCTTCTCTCCTCCCCTCTCCTCTAATATCCTCTCCTTTCCTCTGCTCTCCTCTCCTCTCCTCTCCTCTCCTCTCCTCTCCTCTCCTCTCCTCTCCTCTCCCCTTCTCCTCTCCTCTCCCCCTCTCCTCTCTTCTCTCCTCTCTCCTCTCATCTTCCCCTTCTCCTCTCCCCCCCCCTTCTCTCCTCTCTCCTCTCCTCTCCTCTCCTCTCCTCTCCTCTCCTCTCCCCTGCCTCTCCTCTGCTCTCCTCCTCTCCCCTGCCTCTCCTCTTCTCTCCTCCCCCCTCCCTCTCTCCTCTACTCTCCTCTCCTTTCCTCTGCTCTCCTCTCCTCTACTCTCCTCTCCTTTCCTCTGCTCTCCTCTCCTCTCCTCTCCTCTCCCCTTCTCCCCTCTCCCCCCTCTCCTCTCCTCTCCTCCTCTCCTCCTCTCCTCTCCTCTCCTCTGGGCTGTGTGTCTGTTTTGGCATCTCTCCTGCTAGTGTCTTCAGCTTCACTGCGTGCTGATGGATGCTCCTGCTTTGTTTTTTTACCCGTTCTCTCCCTGTAGTAGCACACTTCCTCTTTCACACGTCTGCCTTTCTAGTCTCTCTCTCTCTCTCTCTCTCTCTCTCTCTCTCTCTCTCTCTCTCTCTCTCTCTCTCTCTCTCTCTCTCTCTCTCTCTCTCTCTCTCTCTCTCTCTCTATCTCTGATTCTCTCTGATTCTCTCTCTCTCTCTCTCTCTCTCTCTCTCTCTCTCTCTCTCTCTCTGATTCTCTCTGATTCTCTCTGTCTCTGTCTCTCTCTCTCTCTCTCTCTCTCTCTCCCCATCTCTCTCTCTCCATCTCCATATGCTAGATCATTAGAGGCGTGTTGAGCTGGAGCAGAGGGGGCTGATGGGATGGAAGTTATTTGTGAGGTGGACATCTTGTAACTCCCACCTCTAACAGGGCGGCTAGTGATGGACAGGGATTGTGTGTGTGTGTGTGTGTGTGTGTGTGTGTGTGTGTGTGTGTGTGTGTGTGTGTGTGTGTGTGTGTGTGTGTGTGTGTGTGTGTGTGTGTGTGTGCGTGTATGTGCGTGTGTATGTATGTGTGTGTGTGTGTGTGTGTGTGTGTGTGTGTGTGTGTGTGTGTGTGTGTGTGTGCTCGTCCAGAGAGACACCAGGCTTGATGGCACAGCAGCCAGCTGCTCTACTGATCAACATTCACCACATCCAAATTACAGAGATGGAGATGAGATGGAAGGAGAAAGACAGAGACAGAGACAGAGACAGAGACAGAGACAGAGAGAGGTGTAAATGCTCCGGGAAGCAGGGTCATCATTTGCAGCTGATGCTGCTGTGTCTGTGTTCAGTTAGACTCATGGGCGTGCACAGATAGGTGACAGTGGTGGTGCTAAAGCACCTGCCCCTTTGCCCTACTGGATAAAAAAGGCCCTTTAAAAAAACATATTAAAAAATCTCACAATGTCCTGTGGTCCATGTTGACACAACAAATGTTTGACGATCAAAAGCATGTGACAATTTCCCGATATACAAACAAATACTATATAGTCTCTGGATCCTACTAACGGTAGGGACACATACACGTGAATTTGCGAACTTTGCCATTCATTCCTACAGTATGAGAGAGGCGAAGGCAGGCAAAGGCAAGCGCAAGCAAGCGAACAGGAGCGAAGCGAAGCGAAATTATTAAATACAGTTTAATGTTATGCAAATGAGGAGCGAATGCGCCTGCCGCGGCCCAATCAAATCAACAACATAACTGTTCCATTCCATTTCATTCGCCGCGACAACCTGATGAGGTTGGATTTCGCCTCCCTTCGCTTCGCCTCCTATGTGTCCCTACCGTAAGGCAGCCGGAAGTTCCACATGCCCCCAGGCCCCCATATGCCCCCACCTCGAGCACCTGCCTTCCAAAACATCTCTGCACACCACAGTATTCAGTGGTAGTGTAATTGCTCCAACACTCTGTGAGTAGGCGATCCCTCACCTCCTCACTGTGTTTTTAAAGACTAATTACTTGTGTATGATTGTGGACATTTATGAACATTTGAATGCACTCTGAGTGCCACCGAGAGACATTGGGCTCTTCCCACGAACACACAAGCACACACACACCTGCTCAATTGCACAGCCCACACAGCACCCTGAGTGTGCAGCGCAAAGCGCGCTGCCTTCTTACGAACAGAGACAATTGGTTTGCCTGTCGCAATTCCACAAGTGAAACCCAAATCTGAATTGGCCATCCATCACAGTCTCCATAGTCAAAGCCCTGAAACATCTCCTGCATACGGGTGAGGTACCCACTCGCAATGTAACACTGCACACACCACATTACCGTTTACCACACTCATTCATTCATTGAAAACAAAACGCCATACTTACCTGATGAGTTCCACCATCACCTTGAGTCTCTACTGCCAAACGGAAGCATGCGCCGTTTGGGTAGTATTTGAAATGCCATCTTGACTTTGGGTTGGGGAATGTTGATCGTCATGGGGGTTTGGAAGTTTACTTTGTATCATAACGGGTCTGTTGAATGTGGGATGTAGATGCGCTTTACATATAGGGTTGCTACAATGTGGGAGATGTGTTTGAGATGCATGTTATGGTTTGGGTTGCGTTTGATGACAAACATTGTGTTTGATTAGATACGGTATGATAATGGTACAACGCAATTATGCCTTTCATGCAATCATCTGTTTAGCCAATCGCGTTATGTGTCTGAGCGTAGTGAAGTGGGTTTAAAAACCCAGCTCAGTTTGCATTTGGTAACTCGGGGGGTAAAGAGCTGGTCACCGGAGAGAGCTCTGTTAAAGTAAGTGTCCCTTTTTGAAATTGCTGCCTTGTTACTGAAGCCTGCCTTATTTTTTGATTAAGTGCCTTATTTTTGCCTTTTGCTATTTTTGGATTAATTTTGGACTTTGATATATTTTGTTGGACTTTATTATATTTTTGCCATTTTGGATTATTTTTGCCTTTTGCTACATTTTGTCATTTTTCAACGTTTTGCCTATTTTTGATGGTGGAGGATTAACTGGCACTTGTAAATAAACACACTGCAATTTTGAAACTCAATTTTCCTGCATTCCTGACGCTACTTTTTACCCTTTTTCCTTGACTCCAACCGCAACGCTGTCCTGGCGAGTGCGGTGGCCACCTGGTCACCCACACACTCCAAAGTAACAAGTCCTTTAAAATACCTTTTTTTCTGAAGAGAAATTGCTTTAATTTCATGCTTTTGGTCATGATTCACCCCTATCTAGAATGGCATTTGTGATTTGACATTTGAAGGGATCTCACAGAGTTCCAGAGATTCTGGGCTTGGCGTTTGAAGAGTTTTAAATGCTTCTAAACATTGATCAAAAATACAGCATCAAATATAACTAGTGCACAGAAAAGATTTCATGGAAACAGGCCCAATTCTGAAACGTCTGAAACTTCAACTTTGGTAACTTTTCCATCTCAGTTAAAGGGGTATGCCACTATTTTGGGGCTTAATACAGTTAAAATTGTTGACCAGGGTTTATAAAGGTTGTAAAGTGTCTTATTTTTCATGTTAGGCGTTGTCTTGCTTTAAGACAAGTTAAAAGAGGAAGTATGTCGCTAAGCTAGTGAAAGTCCCCAGTTAAAGTAGTAGAGGGTAAGACAGCTGAGGTTTGAAGAGATAGCTGAAACATCCTATTCAAATAAGAGAAAGGGGAGCTCCGGAGTGTTGCAGACGTTATTTCCGTTTTCTTGCGACTTTGCTAGTAAGGGCCAATCCCATTTGTATTTTTGTACCCCTACCGCTACCCCTACCTCTACCCCTTACCCCTCCAAACGGAGTCTGCCTGTCCGAACTCCTCATTTTTGAGGGCTACAAAGCCCTCCCCCTTACCCCTACCCCTCTGCCTTAATGACTATTGGGATACCACTACCCCTACACAAAACGGAAGGGAGGGGTAAGGGGTAGGGCCAAGGGGTGAATTGAGATTGGGACTAAGTCATGCACCATTTTTTTTAGACGGATGTATTACATGTTTTCCCCATTTAAAAAAAATAAATAAATAAAAATCTGCCATTTTCTGCATTTTCTCCCAGTGGGATAAGTAACCATATTGGGCAGCCAGTCTCACTTGAGCCTGAGTCACCAAATTGGATTAGACCTGTGGCCTGCAAACAGCTAGGTTGAGATAGGAGATCCGATCCCACTGCCTGCCATATACGGAAATCGGCTTTCTGTGTCAAAGAAGGATACAGAACTGAAATGTTTAACTCTAGGGGAGTTGGATAAATAATAATAATAATAAAAAAAGTAAATTTTCCCTCTCCTCTGGTGAGAAATGAAGTGTTCCTTTAACCCATTTTATCCTGGTGCTGCGTATACTGTACGTTGTTTTACCTTTGGTGCCAGGAGCAACATATATGCTGCATTCAGGCTCTTGAGATTTGAGTTTATTTATTGAAAAAGTGGTTATGTTAGAGGTGAAGGAACACATTCTAATTCAAAATGGCACCTTTTCCCAAAAAGCGTTCTGGCATTCAGCAGGCATTCTTTGCCGGTGATTTGGCAAAAATGGGTTAAGCATGTTCTGATTAGTCCAGACAGACAGACAGATGACCCATGCTGTGGGTCTGGGATGCCAGCAGCAGGTTCTGGACCTGAGTCAGAGCCACGCTGTGGGTCCGGGATGCCAGCAGCAGGTTCTGGACCTGAGTCAGAGTCTAGTCATGCCGGTTTACAGATTACAGCCCCACTAGTGTCAAATCAACAGACTGACCCAGCTGGGCATCTCTATGCCATGGCAAACTGCCAGTCTTAACCCGGCCCCCGTAGCCTCTCAGTGCAGAGGGGGTCACTGGCGGGCCTATTCACTATTTGCTGAAAATAATCAACTACATCATAACAACATTGGTATGACATTAAGGAGAGCATTAAGTAACAGATTAAGACATAGCCATTACAATTTTGGTGACAGTAAGGTTATAACATAGGCTCTGCGCTAAGGGGTTAACACACTGCCCCTGTTATAAATTAGCTGTTACCAGAATGACAATGACCAAGTCGTAATGTATTCAGGGTTGTAGTACTCGAGTCCGGACTCAAGTCCGTTTTTTTATGGACTTGGACTTGTCTTGGACTCGCTATCAATTGGACTCGGACTTGTCTTGGACTCGGACACTGGTCTTGCCAAATTAAGCTTTTGGACTCGACCGGGTCTGTCTTAAGAGTTTATGATATTTTATATTTATGATTCAAACATTCTCATAATTGACAGTCATCCTTTTCATCGTTTAACACTGACCGACATGTGACTCGGACTTGACTTGGACTCGAATGTTGTTGGACTCGGTCTTGTCTCGGACTCAAAACTCTTTTGACTCGGACTCGTCTCGGACTTGACTATTCTGGTCTTGGACTTGTCTTGGACTCTACAAAGGTGGTCTTGACTACTGCCCTGAATGTATTACTAGAAGCCATCTGCACTGTGATAGTGGTGTAGTATTATGGTAGTTATTTTTTCCGTCAGTTGCGGGATGGTGTCTGGCAAGGAGCTACATGAGAAATTCAAAACATTAGGTCACATGTTCATTTTTTAAGGCATATGCAAATGGATTTCCCTATAAAATGTTGAAGATTGCCCAATAATCAGCGTGACTAATTTGTTATCTTTTAAAAGTATTCGCCTGGAAAGTTCATTTTTGAGGCGTACTATAAAATAGATAAGCACTGTCTGACCAGAAACTTTTCTCTCAGTCATCTCTCACTCCTAATCTGTGTGTGTGTGTATGTGTGCATGCGGACGTGTGTGTATGCGTGTTTGCATGCATTTGTGTGTGTGTGTGTGTGTGTGTGTGTGTGTGTGCGTGCTTGTGTGCGTGCGTGCGTGCGCGTGTGTGCGTACATGCCTGTGTTCGTGTGCGTGTTTGTGTGTGTGTGTGTGCGTGCTTGCGTGTACGAGACATGAAAATATGCAAGGTTGACATGATTAGATTTCTCAATCTCAGTGTCAGACAAAAGAGCTGTCCGCCTTCCCAGTTTCTGTCTGTCTCTAATGAAGTGAGATCATGTTGTTCATTCAAGTGAGATCATTGTTTATGTCTACTACCCCTCCAGACTATTGGCATGATCAAATTATTAGGGCTGTAACGATATTGTATCGAATCGAAAAATCTTTATACACAGAGTCACGATACTGTATCTTGATAGAAGAGGGCAGTATCGTGATACACCCTCTCAAAGTTCTGTTACTCTTCAGTCCAGAAAACAACCACATGATATGATGTCATGGTGCTTCCAAGCTTCAAATCAATATCCTTATTATTTTTAACTTTCTTTATATTATTAGTAACCTCTTGCAACCTATTCTACCTATAAGCAGTCATCAAAATGATACATTTTAAAAATCATGCGGTGTATTGAATCGTATGTCAAAAATCGTAATACGAACCCAAACGCGAGGGTATTGTTACAGCCCTAGAAATGAAACATATTGATGTCAGTGTTGTTTTGAGTGCCTGCTATGGGAATGCGAAGGCATGTTTGGTGCCTGGTGGAGCGCTTGGCATTCGCTATCAGGAAGGAAGATGCTGCGACACTGACTTCATAGTCAGGGTTTGCCAGATGAAACTGATGATTTCCAGCCCAAGAAATGCTCAAAACCCTACATGGAAGCACTAAGACCCACCCATTTTGAACTAAAATCCTATTGATTTCTATGGCCGTGTGCAGAAAAACCAGCCCAAAGGCCCTTTTTCTTTACCCTTTTTTCTACCCTTTTTACCCACAGACGGTCATCCTAAGCATCCCAATTGGGCGGAAAACTGCCCAATCTGGCAACACTGTTCATAGTTTATATGGGGGATGGCATAGTACAGGGGTTCTCAAACTTAACCATGACAAGGCCCCCCCAGATACCGGTAAGGCCCCCTTGCCATGGGCCGGGACACTCTATTTTTTCTGCGCACACGGTTTCACAATTCGATGAAGTTGATGCATTCCTAAACCTATACAAGCACTAGAGAAAACACAATAGACAACATTGTAAAGAGGATTGTTTAGCTTATTTTTGTTTATGTTGGCTTCTTAAGCTTTTCAATTTATTGAATTATTCATTTTATTTTGCTATATTTTTCCTGCCAACCTGTCGTGGCCCCCCTGGCATCCCCTCGCGGCCCCCCAGGGGTCCCCGGCCCCCACTTTGAAAACCACTGGCATAGTGCACATGCCCACATGGTTGGCGTGGCTCATCTCGGGCACAGAAGGAATAGAGAGACGGACGGAGAGAGAAAGGTTTTACACGTACGGTAAAATGGAAAAGCACTTACCCAACTGATCTAGAGTCTGTTTGAAAGTGTTTGTGTTCAGGGTTGTACTGGTTATCTGGCATACAGGGCATTTTCCCGGT
>NC_085880.1:39495236-39500236 GCF_034702125.1 Engraulis encrasicolus | reverse complement strand
ATCAAAATAACGTCCAAAAAGACCAAAAAAAGAGAGATTTTTATTGGATAGGTATGACTAACACAGAGAGACATCAACTGTATATCTTGACTACAAAGTGAAAACCCCTGGCCCCAACAGACAGAGCCTCTGTGTTTAAGAAACAGTGACGTGTAATCACACGGACAAACAGTGCACTCTCTTGCGTGTACACGAGACGGGTTTGCCAGCCTTGTGTTTATGTTTGGGATAAGGCCTTGGATGTAGTAAGTGCTTAGTCTGTGCAATGCTGCCTGCAGCTCGAAGGTTTAGGTTATTCGAGGTGGAACCGAATCGATCAAACCGGACAGAGTAAGTCTCAGACTTGGCAGGCAGGCAAACGGCGAGAGACACACCGCTATGGTGGATTGTCCTGCTCCTCCTCCTACACTCTGGTAAAAAAAAAAAAAGCGAAAGAAAAAAAACCATGTGCATGGGATCTTAGCGCCTTGCCTTGCCTTCCCTTCCCCGTGTTTGCAGTGTCTTAACCTGCCCCAGTCCTTATAAGGCGAGCACAGCACTATCCAACAGATCTCGACACACACAGCAAGCCATACTTTTACACAGCCAGCGCAGGAATGAAGAGAGGAGGCGAGACTGAGCATGGGCTGGATTGGCCATGTGGCATACAGGGCGTTTGCCAGGTGGTGGACAGTTGATGATTTGGGCCTGGCCGTCCCCCGAGATTGTAATGGTATCAGTTCCCATACCACTCACTACAGCAGGCCTCTTCAAGTTATCAAGTCAGATATTAATAAAGCACATACACAGTAAATGTTGTGGTGTTAATTCAACACTTACAGAGTTCATTTAAGTCCAAATGGACTCAAATGAACTCTCTAAGTGTTAAATGAGCACTGCAGAATTTACTGTGTAGATGACTCATATTAGATGATGACAATGTTGTTGTAGGCTTCGTTGTCTCTTTCAATGCCTGGCAGACCTGGCCTTGGCTTAAAATGCCCGTCCTGATTTCTCATCCCAGTCCAGCCCTGGGCAACAGGAGAGGAGAGTCTTACTGCGCGGTCACACCGCCAGCGTTGAACGCGTGGAAAGATGCAGAAGTAATTGACTTTGTATGGGAGAGCAGGCGGCAGAAGTGTTAAAAGCCGCAAAGCGTGTCTAGAGTCAAAAGCGTCAAAAGCCGAGAGCGTCAAAAGTTGAACTTCATCTAAAAATATGTAATGAGCTCGGCGGCGGCAGGCGTCAGCCAATGGAATGTTCACATTTTTCTAAACACGAGCTTCAGTTGGTCAAGATTCTTGGTTGAACGCTTCAGGTTGAATGTTTTGCCTCGTTCAACGCCCCTGACCTGTGCTTTCCAGGCAGGAGTCAGCAGCGTTTTAGCTCTTTCAACGCCGGCGGTGTGACTGCAGCATTAGGGAATCTCCTCCTCCTCACCCCAGCAGGATAGCACAGGGCAGGCAGGGGATTTAACATTCACGCTGTCACGGAAACAACATTAATGGCATTAGATGTACACAACTCCTAAATCCCAAACCTGTACGCTGCAAAACATTGCAATAAAAAGTATGTTCCCCTACTGCTTTAAGTTTGTAAGTTAACTCAACTCGAGTCAAGACCACTGACCTGTATATTATACTACATGTCATTACTCGAGACTTAACTCAACTTGAGGAGTTGAATTAACTTACAAATCTTAAGGCAGCAGCAGGGCAACTTACTTGTTTTGCATTTAACTGGCTGCAATGCTTTACAGTGTATTTGTTCAGCATCCTTCCAGGATAGTAGACATGCTTTAGACAGAGAGAGTAGAGAGAATCTCTGCTTTAGACTTACCCCTGATATGACAGTAGTAATGCACACTAACAGCTGCTCTCACTGTTCAGTCAAGTCAGGGCATGTTTATTTCAATAGCACCTTTAAAAGCCACATTCAAAAATATGACTTGAATTGCTGTTTATTTCTTAGGACATCTAACCAAGTTGAAGAGCAGCAGTCCTAGCCATTTTGACCAGCGATCTAAATTCACACCAGCCAACCGGCCAAATGCAGGTGACATTTCAGTTTAGCTGGTAGAAAAGAACAAACTTACTAGCCACTTTGGCCCATTAGTGAGCGTGTGTTTGGCTTATAAGATTTTTAAGGAGGAAACCAACACACACCAGAGGTTTCGAGGTGCAGGTAGCGGGTACAAGATCATTGTTTGAGAGGAAGATACCGCACACTCTTGTCCAGCTTGCTGAATTTTATTTGCACAACAATGTTTCGGCTCGTATGGCCTTTCTCAACTTGATTCGAGGTGGAACCGAATTGATCAAACCGGACAGAGTAAGTCTCAGACTTGGCAGGCAGGCAAACGGCAAGATACACACACACACCGCTATGGTGGATTGTCCTGCTACTCCCCCTACACTCTGGTAAAAAAATAACAACGTTTCGGCCCGTATGGCCTTTCTCAAGTTGAGAAAGGCCATACGGACCGGAACGTTATTGTGCAAATAAAATTCCGCGAGATGGACAAGAGTGTGCGGTATCTTCCTCTCAAACATTGGCTTATAAGATTAACATCTACTACCCGTTTTGGCTGGTGATGAAAAGAGTTATTCCAGAGGCCTGATTGGGACGACCCCTTGCCCTCCGTTGGTTTACTTGGCAGCATGTTCAGCTTGTCTGTGTATCTGTGTATCACAGTACGCATGACGTGTGTGTTTGTGTGTGTGTGTGTGTGTGTGTGTGTGTGTGTGTGTGTGTGTGTGTGTGTGTGTGTGTGTGTGTGTGTGTGTGTGTGTGTGTGTGTGTGTGTGTGTGTGCCTCCACAGTATAAGCATGACATGTGGTAGGCAGCCTCTCTGATCTCGGATCAGCTGGATCGAATTTTTTTACACACGTTTCTCAGTGTGGTGTCAGTGACTGGTTCAATAAGAAGCAGCATGTGGTGTGTAGTCTTAGCGGCCCCAGCCATTGAAATTCACAACTGCTGTGACGTGCTGAGACGTCTGAGTCATAGAGCCTTTTGAGAAAGGAGGGGGGGGGGGGGGGAGGAGGGGGCATCCGGAAGAGAGGGGGGTGGGGGGGAGAGAAGGGGAGAGAGAGTAGAGAGGGTTGAGTCCAGGAGGTTGGTAGTGTGGAGAGAGGGGGAGAGGAGAGGTAAACCAAGGAGGTTGGTAGTGGGGAGAGAGGGGGAGAGAGAGTAGAGAGGGTTTAGCCAAGGAGGTTGGTGGTGGGGAGATAGGGGGGGAGAGGAGAGAGGGTTGGGCCAAGGAGGTTGGTAGAGGGGGCAAGGAGAGAGAGGGTTGGGCCAAGGAGGTTGGTAATGTTGTGGGGGAGAGGGGGCAGAGTGTTGTTGCTAGTAGTAAGGTATGGTGTATGACAGGAAGGGGCTTCTGGCTCTATGTAAGCTACGGCCCCTTTAAAACACCCTGAATAAAACCACGCTGGTCCTTTGGCAGCCACTTGGAGAAGAAGCGTACCTGTCGAGGCACGCAGCCAGAGCAGGACTGGGCTGGACCGGGGGAGAAATAGGACCTGTACACTTTTGGCTTAAAGGGGCCCCTCATAATTAGTGGAGCAGAACTGACTCACCGTTTTGTTGTTGTTGTTGTTTTTTTAAACATTTTTGAAAATAGGGGCCCATGAGGGTGTGGGGACGGGGCCCACCGGCCAATGCCTGCTATGCCACATGGGCAGCACATGGGCATGTAGCCTGGTATTACAGCCCACGGACTGAGCTGTCTGGCTCTCTGTCTGGTTGACTGTGAGCTCTGTCTGACTGTCTGTCTGGCTGTCTGTCTGTCTGTCTGTCTGTCTGTCTGTTTGCCTGACTGTAAGCTCTGTCTGACTGTGAGCTCTGGGCCAACCAGGGGGGGGAACGCAGTTGTTGTTTCTCTTTCGTCATTTTTTTTTCCTCGTCAAAATTTGTTTTATTTTATTTTAACTCTCTCTCTCTCTCTCGGCAAGCCGGGGGAAATGTTTCTTATTTATGTGCTGCTCCGCTCCGTCTCCTAACAGACGGCAAACAGAGTCCAAATAAAATTCCAAGGTTGTTTATCATTCTTCTGCCATGACATAGAGGTTTTTCTGCTTCAGGAAAAAAGAAAAACACGGCACGGCAAAGTCGAAGTAAGAGGAAAGAAGGACTCAAAGTGTTCATACGTACGTACTTTGTTGCTTAGCAATGAGAGTGATGAAGGAGAGGTTTGTTCATACCGTGCGTGCTGTGCTCCCGGGGTGTTGGACAATTAGTATTCTTACTCACTCTGTCAAAGGCTTTGAGCTGCTCGTAAGCTAAGCTGTGCGGTGACTCATTGTAAAGGGTTGAAGTGCTCAAACCACTTCCCCAGCGGGCCTCCCTCATCCTCTGACTTGCTCTGTCTCTCTCCGTCTGTCTTTCCCCCTCTTTCCATTTTCCTCTCCCTTTCTCCCTCCTCCCCCTCCCCTTCTCTCTCTCTCTCTCTCTCTCTCTTGCTCTCTCTCTCTCTCTTCCTCCCCTTCTCTTTCTTGCTCTCTCTCTCTCTCTCTCTCCCCCTCCCCTCCCCTTCTCTCTCTCTTGCTCTCTCTCTCTCTCCCCCTCCCCTCCCCTTCTCTCTCTCTCTCTCTCTCTCTCGCTGGGTCTGTTTATGTCTCAGTCCTTGCGTCCTTGTTTGTCTGTCCTTGTGACTGTCTGTTTGCCTGCCTGTCTGTCTCTGTCTGTATTTCTCTTCTTCACTCTATGTAGGTCTCCTCTGTCCCTCTCTCTTCTTTCTCTCTCTCTCTCTTTCTCTTTCATTCCTTCTATCTCTTTTTGATCCAGAGAAATTTAGAAATAGATCCAAAGTCTATCTCTGTCTCTCTCTTTTTTTTCCTCTCTCTGTTTCTCTGTGTCTGCCACTATCTCTTTCTATTACAGATACATGTAGACATACGGTAGACCTGAAGTCTCTCTCTCTCTCTCTCTCTCTCTCTCTCTCTCTCTCGCTCTCTCTCTCTCTCTCTCTCTCTCTCTCTCTCTCTCTCTTTCTCTCTCTCTCTCTCTCTCTCTC
>NC_085880.1:39465236-39475236 GCF_034702125.1 Engraulis encrasicolus | reverse complement strand
CAAACAGGCAAAAGTATAGTTGTTAGCCAGTTAGCAACTTGGATAGTTGTCAATTAGAAATTGCATTGCAAACAGCGAAGTAGCTAACATAGTCAGCAACTATGATTCAGAGAAATGCACCCCTGTAACAGTATATTTAGAAGATGTCTATCTTTGTGTGAGTGCATGTCAACAAGAACAAGGCAGCTTTTGTTTATTTGTGTGAATGTATGCAGCAGGCGAATATTGCATCAGGAAATGCATTCAACTGAACTGACGTCTGTCAGAGGGTATTAGACTATTTTATACGTGCCATGCAATGTTTGTCTTTAAAAGTCTGGTAAAAGTTTAATAATATTTCCACTTCTGAGTTTGTGTGTCTTGTCTTCTCTCTCTCTCTCTCTCTCTCTGGCCTTCTCTCTGCCACACTCTCTATCACTTGTTTATGATGGGCATTCTTGGCTCAATGGTGAATCTTGTTATTGGAAGGTTGCAAGTTCACGTCATTCATGAAAGACGTGTCCTTGAGCAAGGCAACCTAAATGGGGTCTCTTTCTTATTCTCTCTACCAAAATAACTGTAAGTCACAAGGGATAGAAGTGTTAGGGAAATTCATGAGCATGTGTATCCCATCCATCCTCTGAGGGTTGAAGGTTCGAATCCCACCCAGTACTCTGCCTGACCCCTTCACTGTGTCATTTGGCAACATACTTAAAGTGATACTGTCCCATTTTTGGAAATGAGCTTATTTTACACCTTCCCTTGATTTAAATAATAGGGTTTTACCGTTCTCCTGTACTGTCAACCGTTTTCTAGTATGATTGTACTAAGCTAAGAGTTAACATTGAGTCCTATGAGACCAGTTAGCCGCGAGCTGGTCTCATAGGACTCAATGCTAACTGCTAGCTTGGAGGTAAAATTTGCACTGCCATACCCCGAGAACGATTGAAAGTAGAGGAGAACGGTAAAACCCTATTATTTAACTCAAGGGGAGGTGTAAAATAAGCTTATTTCAAAAAATGGGACAGTATCACTTTAACCCCAAATTGCTCCTGGTGGCTGGGTGGTACCCTGCGTGGCAGCCACTGCCACCGGTGTGTGAATGTGAGTGTGAATGGGTGAATGTGAGGCATACAATGTAAAGTGCTTTGAGAGCTCGAAGGAGTGGTAACGTGATGTAATGTGATGTAATGTGATGTAATGTAATGTAATGTGATGTGTCTGTGTGTCTCTTTTCTCCTCCTCAGTGGTGTGCCACCTGCCCTGCATGAATGGCGGTAAATGCAGCGCGCGTGACAAGTGCCAGTGCCCGCCCAACTTCACCGGCAAGTTCTGCCAGATGAACGTGCCCAACGGCAACGGCCATCGGCAGCAGGGCACCGGGGGCCAGACGAGCCAGGTCCACTCCACACACACCCTGCCCCTCACCTACAACAACGGACAGAACCAGGGTAAGTCGGCAGCAGGCCTCCATCAGTCACAGGTGCTGGACCAAACAGAAGATAGCTATAGATATGAACACTAGCCAGACGAGCCAGGTCCACTCCACACACACGCTGCCCCTCACCTACAACAACGGACAGAACCAGGGTAAGTCGGCAGCAGGCCTCCATCAGTCACAGGTGCTGGACCAAACAGAAGATAGCTATAGATATGAGCACTAGCCAGACGGGCCAGGTCCACTCCACACACACCCTGCCCCTCACCTACAACAACGGCCAGAACCAGGGTAAGCGGACAGAGAATGTGCGCACATCAGTAGCACACAGGTGCTGGACCAGACAGAAGATAACTGAAAGGAAATGATATAGGTCCGCAACACTGTTGATGAAGGACTGAGAGTCAGAAACATCATGAGTGGAGGTGCAAAACGCACACCAGAAACAGAGGTGCTGGCAACCAGAAAATACAATTGTAGAAGGAGAGAAGTGCCGCACACTCACAAGTTAAATAAACAGTTTTTAATGTGACAACGTTTCGGCCTGTCGGCCTTCTTCAGGTCACGTGCGTGACCTGAAGAAGGCAGACAGGCCGAAACGTTGTCACATTAAAAACTGTTTATTTAACTTGTGAGTGTGCGGCACTTCTCTCCTTCTACAGTCAGAAACATCA
Source organism: Engraulis encrasicolus (assembly GCF_034702125.1). Lineage (NCBI taxonomy): Eukaryota > Metazoa > Chordata > Actinopteri > Clupeiformes > Engraulidae > Engraulis > Engraulis encrasicolus. The sequence continues at coordinate 39,473,145 of NC_085880.1, read as the reverse complement.
TGCCATTAAACTTTGTTTAGGAGCATTCAACAGTGTTGTGGACCTTCATCATTTCCAAACCATAGATATAAACACTAGCCGGACGGGCCAGGGGTCCGTTTCTCGAAAGCGTCTTTGCTATCGTCGTTTGCAAACTCCTTCGTACGAGCGACTCAACTCTCTCCCGACAGTGACGCTCACCACTAAATCCAAGGGAACGGTAAGACGATCTTAAGACGGTCTTAAGACGGTTAGCAACGACAATAATCGAGAAACGGACCCCAGGTCCACTCCACACACACGCTGCCCCTCACCTACAACAACGGCCAGAACCAGGGTATAAGCGCAAGCCAGAGATTTTTGTTAAAGTCTTTATTTACGGCAGGACAGTGAGGGAGAGACAGGGTACAAGTGGGGGAGAGGGATGGGGGAATAATCGGCAATGGACCCCTAAATACCCATACGTTTATTAGTAATTGATAATTTAAAGGGGCTCCAGGTAGGATTAAACGTTAAATTAATCACTGTCCCTAGACAGTCGATGGTTATGTGAATCGGTCGTAAGTGAATGATGACTCTCGCGGCCACTTCCACGGTCCGCTGTCAGAAAACCCCAAATGCAACTTTATGACAGAGCGGTCCGAGGGAGTGTTGTGAGAAACACTTTTCATACAAAAAATCGCTTTACATACCGTATTCAGATTTGTATCAACTGCTGGCATTCCGTGCACAATGAAAAATATCCTCACAGTTAGTTTATTTGAACAGCATTTTTTTTCATTACGGTGTAGATTTTAAGACAGGCATGCAACGGGCACCGTGCAAACAGCGTCATCCTACCTTGTGCCCCTTTAAGTACTGCATTAATATGTGGCATAGATAGTCCACTAAAAACAAAGAAAAGACATTTTATATGTGCAATAGTGGTTTCAGCTGTGGTTGCACCACCCTTACATGTGCTACTACAAAAATGTCTTTGACCCATGGATATTTTTATCCCGGCCCTAAAAATAGCTTTGTTGCTGTACATGTCCTATGGGAAAGACTAACAACCTAACGACGTTCCAATAATGGAAAATGGAACAAAATATAAACTTACTGTGTGTTAAATGGCCCACTGCCACCACATGTCCAATGCAAGTGACAAGCCCGTCATTCACACACACACACACACACACACACACACACACACAGACACACACACACACACACACACACACACACACACACACACACACACACACACACACACACACACACACACACACACACACACACACACACACACACACACACACACACACACATACTCCAACCCTGTGGTTTGGCTGGGTCGTCGAGGTGTCGGATCCATCGCATCACAGAACAGAGGTCATGTACATATTTCCCCATGGCGTGGGCGTGTGTATGTGCATGGCCGGCATATTTACCTTGGTTGGCACGGCCCACGTGCCGAGCGCCGGGGGGGCGGGGGAGATGAAGTGGTCCTTTCAGCAGGCCGGCCGGGCCGGGAGGAAACCAATGGAAAGTGTAGGCTGTGGAGACTGGAGACTGAGGGGCCCATTCAGAGGAAAGGTCAGCGCTGAATAGCATAGCATTTCTGTTTCTCTCGGCTCTAGTCTTTTTTCTTTTTTTTTTTTTCAGTCTTTGCCCTTTCCATTCACAGTGCTGGCGTGTACACTCAGGGAAGCCGACAAGGGGGGAACAAAAGGGGTCAGTTGCCCCGAGCTCAGGGAGATGGGGGGCCCATAAATGGCCAATTACATTGAATGTGTTGGGTGGGGGGCTCTTTGAAAGGACTTGGTCCTGGGCCCAGCCAAGGCTGTCAGTGGCCTTGTGTACACTACCCCTCGTCCTCCCTCCTCACCCCCCACCCCCTGCCTTTTTACTGAATCGGGAAGGGGGGGGGGGTGTTATGGGACAACTGGGGCCTTTTGCTCGTGGAGAGAATCCTGTGATGTGTTTTTGTTATACATCATTGGCTCTCACAACCTGGAGCCAAAAGACATCCGCAGGGATGTTCTTTACACCCGGTTGCCAGATTTTCCCAAGTTCCCCCACAAGCCTGTCACAGCTAGTATTGAGTGAGGCCCCCCCTCCAGCCCCCCAACAGGGGCGTACAGTAGCAGCACATTTTGAGCCCCATGTACAATCAGCTCCAATGTACCCCTCCAGCCATACATCTACATAAATCTGATTGTGTGTGAACCCCCTATATGCAGTCCATGGGGCCCTGGTGACTCAGTCACACTTTACCCCCCTGAACAACACCTCTGGCCCCCCAATGGGCAATGATGAAAAGTGTTGGAAGTGCTTCCTGTTGAAGTGCTCTGTGTGAACTTGAAGGATTTACTTACAGCATTACCAGAGTGTAGGAACTGATGTCATCAAGTGTGAGTCAGAGATTCTTTAAGTATATAGAGATATGCCAATGTAATAGGCTGCTATGGGCACCTAACATGACCAGGTTCCGGTCTGCCTAAAGGGGCGTGTCATAATACTCCTAGCATTGAATAGAACAGTCCTTAGGTCTGCCTAGGTCTGCCTAAAGGGGAGACCTATCTCGGAAAGGGCTGAGCCAAAAAAAGTGGCATCACCGGGTACTGACAAGTCAAGGGTAGCGTGAGCATTACAACTGTATTGACTGAACTGGTCCTTTAAGGTAACGTGTTTTAGTTGCACGTCTTTTGCATTTCTGATGATACCTTACATTCTGCTGTAGTGCTCCTGATTATGGCTCATTAAAGTTTGATACTCAAAAAGCCCATAAATTCCATCTTTATTCAAAGATCATCCAGGTATTACAAAACAAATTAAACAAGACACTGAAGTATTTTATTCAGACCGGCTGCTTAGTATATGAATTAATAACAATGAATGGATCTTGTTTAATAGTGACGCTAAGTGGTTTAACCAATGTTTTCAAATTTGTTCTGAATTAATTTTGACACCCGCCGCCATGCATGGACAGTACATTTTTGAATGGGAGTGAATGGAATGTGTGTATGTGGAATATTAGGAGGGAAAGCGAGGTGGATCTGAAAATAGGTTTGATCTGTCCATTAACACAGACAATTATTTAACTTCCAAGGCCCCATGAGCTGCTCGGAAGGGGTGGAGACTTGGGTACTCCATGAGACTGACAGATTTCAATTGTTTCTTCCACTTGTGTGTTTGTAGCCTAAGGAAGGTCTTTGACCAAAGGTTTGGCAAGAAAAAGACATTTTCCTTTCATTTCGATCAAATGTGTTAAAAACCATGTGAAGCATCTGTCCACTTGCTAGAAATGTTCTTCTGCAAAATGTTAGTCTCCAACCCCCTTCCCCACACTTCCACCCAATGTTAAATGCTCAGTGTTATTATTATTATATGGTTGTGACGTCATCTGTCGAATGCTCCATTCATTTCAACGGGACTCCCCAACGTTCGGACGTCTGTTATTTTTCGATAACGGACGGGTTGGTCTATAACAGACCGCTGTCAATGGCAACAAGACTTTTCACTGCTAAAGCGACTTTTCAACAAGACTCTAATCAGCTGCTGTGATAGACAACACCCGTTGTCCTGGCTACCGCTGTCAATGGCAACAAGACGTTCACTGCTAAAGCCACTGGCTTGTATAGGCCTACAAGTCAGTGGCTAAAGCGAATGTTTCATATCACTCCGCAGGGGGTCCGGTCTTTTGTCACTCTAATCAGCTGCTGTGATAGACAACACCTGTTGTCCTGGCTAGCCTACCTAGCTGTTGCCTAGCGGTGTTCCACAACGGCACTGTTTTGTTTTGCGCAGCAACAATCTTAACATTAAATAGGTCTAAAGAAATGGCCCCGCATGTGTGAATCATTTAAGTATATCCATATAATAAGCGGGTTAACTTTCGGCGAGTCGGTCGCTTTGTGGAATAGCAGCACTTCAGAGAGAACAAGACCCCTCCGCTCCGCGTCGGGGTCTAAAGATTCTCTCTGTCGTGCTGCTATTCCACGGTAGCGACCTTCTCGCCGAACGTTAACCCTTACTTATTTCATCACTTTACTGTTATTGGACCATCACTGTTGCTTGTCTTGCACTTTGATGTCAGTCTGTAAATGTCAGTTCTGTGTATGTCTATGTCCTTTCATGATATAGAGAGAAAACGTCATTTCAATTTCCTTGTATGACTTGTATATGACAATAAAATCTGACTTGACTTGACTTGACTTCCCTTCCGTGCTCTTGCTAAATCACAGTGCACTTCCCTCCCAACTTCGTCAACATCCACGTCAACCACCCTCCCGAGGCCTCGGTGCAGATCCACCAGGTCTCCCAGCTGGACGCCAACGGCCAGAAGGTGAAAGGCGGCGCAGGGGGCAGCGGGGGCGCCACGCACACCCACACCCGCACCCACCACCGGCAGCACCACACCTACCAGCACTCGGAGACCAGCATCAGCCACAGCGGCCACACCAAGGTCTGTGTCTGTGAACCGCACATACTCACACCCCCACACACACATGCACCCGCACTTGCACCCACCACTGCAGCCACACCAAGGTCTGTGTCTGTGAACCCCACATACACACACACACACACACACACACACACACACACACACACACACACACACACACACACACACACACACACACACCATAGCGGCCACACCAAGGTCTGTGTCTGTGAACCCCACACACACACGCACACCCGCACCTGCACCTGCACCCATCACAGCGGCCACACCAAGGTCTGTGTCTGTGGGGACTGTAGTCCCAGGTTCCATGTATTTTTTTTTTATTGTTTGTCTGATGGTGCTCTACCTTGTGCTCCACCTGAAAGGAAATAATTTCTTGAAACCATAGTTGCTAACTACGTTAGCTGCCACCGTATGTTGTTTGCAATGCAATTTCCCATCGGCAACTACCAAGGCGCTAACTGGCTAACAACTACACTTTCGAGAAATGCATCCCCTAGTAGTTGTATGAAGTAGAAGTAGAAGTACTGTTGCGTATGTGATTACAACACCAGCATCACATTACATACAATAGCTGCAACCATGTAGACATCTTTTACCTGACATATTTTGATGATAGTTTCCGTCTCGGAAGCTACTGTCGAAACATGTCAGGTAAAACATAAAACGTTTACATGTCCGGAGTATAACAAAAGCCCAAGTTTTGCCAGGACAGTTAGACATAATGAACGTCATACATCTATTCTTTCTTTTGTGATCGTATCGTATGGTATCGTATGGTATTGTATGGTATGATATTGTAGGTCCAGCAAGAGGACCACTCCTCCTCCTACAGCGATGTCTACCCCAACCAGCAGACCTACGATTTTAGATTTTTTTTAGATTTTTTTAAATTACTTTATTGGTACCCAAGGGTAGATTTGATTTGCAGTAAAGTGAGCTTCGCTCATACAAAACATTCAGGACATAGGACACACATAACATACATAACATACAAGCAACCCACAATGAACATATGGACAATACCAAAAGTGACATAGTGCATCCTATCAAAGAGACACAATTATAGTAATGCAATTCATAGTAATGTTCACTCTGAAATTCATTCGTATCGTTATGGTTTCATAGGTCCAGCTGCAAGGTCACTCCTCCTTGTCCAGTGTGGTGTTCCCCAAACATCAGACTAACATCCCCTACCAGCAGTTTTATACCATATGTACTAATGTTCGCTCTGAATTTGATATCGTATCACATTATATCGTATTGCAGGTCCAGCAGCAAGGCCACTCCTCCTCGTCCAGCGTGGTCTACCCCAACCAGCAGACCTACATCCCCTTCCAGCCATTTTATACAATTTATAGTAATGTTCGCTCTGAAATTCATTTAGCAAACTTCTGTCTTTTAACATCGGTATGTATCGTATTGTTTCATAGGTCCAGCAGCAAGGCCACTCCTCCTCGTCCAGTGTGGTGTACCCCAACCAGCAGACCTACATCCCCTACCAACAGCAGCCCGTCACCTCCAAGACCCAGCTGGGACGCTGCTTCCAGGAAACCACAGGGGCCCAGGTCAGATATACTGTAGGACATAGTGTGTGTAGTGTGTGTGCGTGTGTGTGTTTTTACGTGTGTGTGCGTGTGCGTGTGCGTGTGTGTGTGTGTGTTTGTGTGTGTTTTTACGTGTGTGTGTGTCTCGTCTCCATGTCTGTGAGAGTTCCGCGTGAGGAGGGTTGAGGCCGGGGGTTTGTGTGCACAGTAGCAGATGTCTGCCGTGTCGTGTCTCTCCCTGCTCTGCTCTCGTCAGCACACTGATTACGGCGGGCAGGGCAGGACAGGGCAGGGCAGGGCAGGGTGGCTGATGAACTTCATCCGCACGTCCGACAAGAGACGCTCCGGCTTTGGGTACGGCTTCAGCCACTAGAGGATTGCAGAGAAAGAAAGAAAGAAAGAAAGAAAGAAAGAAAGAAAGAGAAAAAGAAAGAAAAAAGAAAGAAAGAAAGAAAGAAAGAAAGAAAGAAAGAAAGAAAGAAAGAAAGAAAGAAAGGAAAAAACGTAAGAAAGAGAGAGAAGCCAGAGAGCTCAATGTATCCGAAAGGAAAGGATCGCCGAGAAAGAAAGAAAGAAAGAAAGAAAGAAAGAAAGAAAGAAAGAAAGAAAGAAAGAAAGAAAGAAAGACAGACAGACAGAAAAAAATGTAAGAAAGAGAGAGAAGCCCGAGAGCTCAATGCGTCGGAAAGGAAAGGCTGCTTTTTCAATCAGCAGGGCTCGCCCCCAACAGCAATTGAAATTGAATCTCCTCCAGAACGAACAGCAACGCGACTACTGTGCTGCTGTCCTGTCAGATTGATTCTCTCTCCTCTCTCTCTCCTCCCTCTCTCTCTCTCTCTCTCTCCTCTCTCTCTCCCCTCTCTCTCCCCTCTCTCTCCCTCTCTCCTCCCTCTCTCTCTCCTCTATCTCCTCTCCTCCCTCCCTCTCTCCTCCCTCTCTCTCTCCTCTCTCTCCTCTCTCTCTTCCCTCTCTCTCCCCTCTCTCCCTCCCTCCCCTCTCTCTCTCCCTCTCCTCTCTCCCCTCCTCTCGCTCTCTCTCTCCTCTCTCTCTCTCTCTCTCTCTCCCTCCTCTCTCCCTCCCTCTCCTCCTCTCTCCTCATCTCCCTCTCTCTCTCCTCTCTCTCTCTCCTCTCCCTCTCTCTCTCTCTCTCTCTCTGTCTGTCACTATCTCTCTCCCTCTCTCTCCCCTCTCTCTCTCTCCCCCTCTCTCTCTCCCCCTCTCTCTCTCTCTCTCTCTCTCTCCCTCTCTCTCCTCCTCCTCTCTCTCTCCCCTCTCTCCTCTCCCCCTCTCTCTCCTCCCTCTTCCGTCTCTCTCCTCTCCATCTCTCTCCTCCCTCTCCCCTCAGCTCCTCCTCTCCTCTCTCTCTCCTCTCCCCCCCTCTCTCTCTCCCCTCTCTCCTCTCTCCTCTCTCTCTCCCTCTCTCCTCCCTCTCTCTCCCTCTCTCCTCTCTCTCTCCCTCTTTCCTCTCTCTCCCACTCTCCTCTCTCTCCTCTCTCCTCTCTCCCCCTCTCTCCTCCCTCCTCCCCCCCTCTCTCCACTCTCTCCTCTCCTCTCTCTCTCTCTCCCTCTCTCTCCTTCTCTCTCTCCTCTCTCCCCTCTCTCACTCTCCTCTCTCTCTCCTCTCTCTCTCCCCTCTCCTTCTCTCTCTCCCCTCTCCCCTCTCCTTCTCTCTCTCCTCTCTCTCTCTCCTTCTCTTTCCTCTCTCTCCCCTCTCTCCTTTTCTCTCTCTCTCTCTCTCTCCTCGCTCTCAAATTCAAATTCAAAGGTTGCTTTATTTGGCATTACGTCAACACAGGTGTTTGCCAAAGCTGACATACAATAAAAATCAGAAGAAAATATATAATAATAATTAAAAGAGGAAAAAAAACAAAAACAAACAACCATATAAAAACAGGGGAGATTTAAAAAAAAAAAAAAAAAAAAAAAAAAAACTGGC
>NC_085880.1:39442641-39452641 GCF_034702125.1 Engraulis encrasicolus | reverse complement strand
ACTTATTATATGGTGTGACGTCATCGGTCGAATGCTCCATTCATTTCAACGGGGCTCCCCAACGTTCGCACGTCTGTTATTTTTCGATAACGGACGGGTTGGTCTATAACAGACCGCTGTCAATGGCAACAAGACTTTCCACTGCTAAAGCGACTTTTCAACAAGACTCTAATCAGCTGCAGTGATAGACAACACCTGTTGTCCTGGCTAGCTGTTGCCTAGCGGTGTTCCACAACGGCACTGTTTTGTTTTGCGCAGCAACAATCTTAACATTAAATAGGCCTAAAGAAATGTCCCCGCCATGTGTGAATCATTTAAGTATATCCATATAATAAGCGGGTTAACTTTCGGCGAGTCAGTCGCTTTGTGGAATAGCAGCACTTCAGAGAGAAGTGCTCCGCTCCGCGTCGGGGTCTAAAGATTCTCTCTGTCGTGCTGCTATTCCACGGTAGCGACCTTCTCGCCGAACGTTAACCCTTACATAACACTTAGCTGACACTTTTTTAAGGAAAGCGACTTACACTTATTTAGGTGCTGGGTATTGGTTACAAGCCCTGGAGCAATGTGAGGTTAGGTGCCTTGCTCAAGGGCACTGAAGCCAAGGGTGAAGGTGCTGGTAAGAATGGGATTTGAACCTGCTGCAACCATCTGATTTAAAGGCCAGCGCTCTAACCGTTAAGCCATAACATTTTTACAATGACCAAAGAGTACAATGAACATATTTTTGAGTGGGACCAAATGTTATCTGTATACAGAGTTAATTTCAACTCTAGCCCCATAATGCACGCTGTATGGTACCTCCTGTGGCATGCTGTAATAATGATTGAAAAGTTAACTACCATAGTATAACACTACTATGACATAACATACCGGTAGTAGGCCTTTAGCAATGTACTATGACTTGGTCATTGTCATTCTGGTTACAGCAAATTTGTAACGGCATGTCTGTAAGAGTTACAGTATATTAACAGCAGAATCCTATTAATATTCATATTTTTGTTCACTGTGTGTCTTGCAGACATTGACGAGTGTGCGCAGGTGCCAGGCCTGTGCCCCAATGGAGACTGTGTCAACGCCCAGGGTAGCTACCGCTGCTACTGCCGCCCAGGCTTCCAGCCCGACTCCTCCCTGACTGGCTGCGTCCGTAAGTGACCTATGACCTTTGAACAGCCACCCCCCACCCACACACACACACACACACACACACACACACACACACACACACACACACACACACACACACACACACACACACACACACACACACACACACACACACACACACACACACACACACACACACACACACACACACACACACACGTGCACACAATCACATATGTATAACTGTAAGCGTGTTCATGACGACAGAGAACGCATGCTGATGTCTGTTCCCATTCCGGTTCCTGCACCTAATCTCGAATTTACTGGCGCGTTCACGCTGGACATGTGATGTTCAGGATCCTGGAAATTGGCTTGCGGTGCACACTGGAAAATACAAATTTGAATCCTTCAAACTGTGATGGCAAGGAAGGAAGACGTCAGCAGGTTTGTGTGGGTAAACACATGGTCACATCTGGTACACAATCTAGGTGAACGAACGGCAGGTGTTTAGCAGGTAAGCACATTAGCGTAACAAAGCGTAACCACGGTTCAGGACCCTGTTTCTTGAAACAGTCTTTGCTAACCAATTAGCAACTTACTAGGTTTCCAATGGGAAAATTGCATTGCAACCAAGTAAGTTTCTAACTTAGTTAGCAACAATGTTGTCGAGAAACACACTCCTGGCCGGCCTGAAAACAGCATCTGTGACCTTTGACCTTTTTTCCAACTCAAACACACAGTAGTGTATGTGCGTATGCCTGTATGTATGGGTCGCTACCCTGGTCTGAATGCTGCATGTGAAGGTGCTTGAGGCGCATGAGACGGGGTCACTGGCATAGCCTGATTATCATCGACTTTCGAGTCTCTTCGAGACTTGGTCTGACCAAGCGCTTAGCAATTTTCATTTCCCAAACGGCATGGTTGACAAGCCTCCCTTAGTTTGCTAATGATTGTTTGATTCCCGACAAAGTGGGAGGAGTTCCCGATTTTTCGGGAGCTCAGAAAGTGCATGCATTGCTCTTGACCTGACTAGTAGCAACACTGAAGGTGTTGCGCCACTAGGAGGGCGCGGCCTGGCTACAGTGGCAGTGACTGAGCCTCGTTCATGACGGAGGAATGGAGGCAGGCCCGGAGCTATGGGCCGGGCGGGGGTATTTTCTCCTGAAGGCAGAGAATGCGTGCATATCAGTGGCACAGGTGCTGCACAAAAATAAAATAACTGAAGTAAATGACAGTTGTCCGCAACACTGTTAATGCTCGTTGTTAATGTTAATGCTGCTAAACGTCGTGCCAATAAACAACTGGGAGCATTAACAGTGTTGCGGACATCTGTCCTTTACTTCAGCATTTTCAGCACCTGAACCCAGGGCCCTGCCATTCCGTATTGATGGTGGGGGCCCTTTTAGGACCTTGGCAGGCCATACTGTATCTGAGGTCCTGTAATGACGCATTCAGGCCGACTGAGAACTGTGCAGGTACCTGTTCCCGCACCCAATCGCGAACTGGCTGGTGTGAGTTCACAGCGTGAATCTTTACATTCGCAATTCGAACCGAAAAATACTTGTGTGTTTTTTCTCCAAGAACCATGACGACAACGGACATGCCGAACAGATCTGGGGTGCATTTCTGGGAAGTGTAGTTGCTAACTATGTGAGCTACTTCGTTGGTTGCAATGCAATTTCTCATTGGTGACTACCCAAGTTGCTAACTGCTAACTACTTTGCTTTCCAGAAATGCACCCCTAGCGCGGGCACAGGCACAGTGTCAGCATTTCGCCTCGACCTCGGGCCCTGTGTGCAGTTGTACTCTCAGCAGGGCCGGATTAAGATGGCCCGGGGCCCCTATGCTACAGGTTGCAGTGGGGCCCCCCAGAGGGCAAATTTTGTGAAAATGTACATAGACAGTGTCATAATTACGAGCTAGAAGTTCAGGATAACATGTCTGAAAACTGTTCTCAGCATGGTAGATAAATTTTTCAATGTTGCATCTTGTCCCAATTCTGCAATTTTTCACTTTTGTCCAATCAGGGGGGCCCTGGCAGGTGGGGGCCCCTAGGCTGCAGCCATATCTAGCCTGTGCATTAATCCGGCCCTGACTCCCATTGATTATAGGACAAGACTCGAGTGTGGCTTTGTGAATCTGAAAAAAATAAAAATAAAATTGGGGTGGGGGCTGGGGAGTAGGGGCTTGGGCAAGAGGGGTAGTACTGCTGGGAAACTGGGTAAAGGGTTTCATACCGGAAAACATTCCAGAGAACAAAAATGTGTGTGTGTGTGTGTGTGTGTGTGTGTGTGTGCGTGCGTGCCTGCCTGCCTGCCTGCCTGCCTGCGTGCGTGCGTGCGTGTGTGTGTGTGTGTGTGTGCGTGTGTTTTTCTCATGTTTGCACATGAAACTTTTGGATTTTGTTTTCAAAGAATTCGAGGAACTCGCGTCAACATGGAAACAGTAAAAAGAGCCCGAGTGATGTAGTACACTGTAAGTCATGGCAGATGCACTCTCAGTTTCCCCTTGCCCACATGTAAAGAAGAGACAGAGAGAGAGAGAGAGAGAGAGAGATAGAGAGAGAGAGAGAGAGGGAGAGGGAGAGAGAGATAGAGAGGGTGGGGAGATAGAGAGGGAGAGAAAGGGAGGCAGAGGGAAAGAGAGGGGGAGAGAGAGAGTACATGAGAGGGAGAGAGAGGGAGGCAGAGAGAGAGAGGGAGAGAGAGGCAGAGAGAGAGGCATATCAAGAAAGGAAACGACAAAGGGAAAGAGAGAGAGGTGGAGAAAAGAAGGAATAGACTGATTGATAGAATAGTACAGTAGGAATGAATGGGTAAGCAGGAAGTGATTTTCTCTTTGCACTTGGCACCTCTGAGAGGGGTATGTTTGGTACGTACATGCAACCATGTTCACCATTGCCCCAACCCAAATGATTTAGTTTATATATGAAAGTGCTTTGAGATAACTTTAGTTGTGATATTGCGTTATATAAATACAGGTTGACATTTTGACATTATTCCTTAAAGTTGTACTGTGTAAGATTTTTTATTGTTTATTTCCAGAGTTCATGCTACCCATTCATTAATGTTACCTTTTTCATGAATAGCCTACTTACCACCACCATCAAATTCTAAATATAAAGGGGGGTCTTCTCCATGGTCCGCCATTTTGAATTTCCAGAAATAGACATTTTTAGCTGCAAAACTGACTACTTGGGCCATACTAGAAAATATCCGTTTATTACTTAGTAAACTTTCATGAATAGATCAAATGTGGCAATAGACAACCCAGTTTCAACGAGCAGCATAGTTGCAGTACATTTTTGGACCATTTCCTGCACAGTGCAGTGCACCTTTAAAATGTCACTGTGTAGCCTCTTACTGCAGATGGGGTCACTGACGGGCCTATTCACTGTTTGTTGAAAATACTCACAAAACTACATTATAACAACATTGCTATGACAGTACAGAGAGCGTTAAGTCATACATAGCCATTACAATTTTTGGTGATAGTAAGGTTATAACATAGGCTAAAATCAGGGTTAAAGTGTTAAAGCAGAACAAAGTGTCAATTTCTTTTGTAGCGTTTTGTTGAGTATGAAATCCTCCTCGCTGCGCCAGTGTTTGAGCTGCATGTGTTGCCTAGCTGCGCTTCAACGGGGGAATGGCTTTCGTTTGTGTTTTTGTTTTGTTTGCTCCGACTGCATCTCGTATCCATGTTTGCACATCTGCGTGCGTTGTTTAGCCACGGCACACACAGCGTTATGTGATTATGTGATTATGCTTGCTGCAATGAATGAGTGTTTTTTTTTTGCTCTCGATAACGTGCATGACTGCAACAGTAACCAACGGTAGCAGAGCAGCATGCTAAATGGGACGTGGTGGCTATGGATGCGGCAGGGTGAGGCAGTGGGTACAGTCAGAGACACTCTACATGAGACGAAACACTTAGAGGGGCTCCAGGTAGGACTGAAAGTTTAATTGTAATCACTGTCCCGAGTCAGCCGATGGTTACGTGAGTCATTAGTAAGTGAACGATGGCTCTCGTGACCGCTTCCACGGTCCGTTGTCAGAAAACCCCACATGCAACTTTTGACAGTGCGGTCCGAACGAGTGTCGTGGGAAACACTTTTCATTTGAAAAATCACTTTACATATCGTATTCAGATTTGTATCAACTGCTGGCATTCCATGATGAAAAACAGTCTCACCGTGCGTTTCGTTAAACAGCATTTTTTCATAACGGTGTAGATTTTGAGACAGGCATGCCTCGGACACCGTGCAAATGACGTCATCCTACCTAGTGCCTCTTTAAGAAGACATCCATAGGTATAAGGTTGGAGTAGGTTCGCACACTAAACAAGACACAATGGTCAAGCACAAGGAGTTTTTTTATTTTAGTCAGAGCAGGGTATAGCAGACGTTTCAGGCTGTTGCCATCATCAGTGCTCCCTCGGTGAGAGAGAGGGGGGGGGGGTACAGATGAGGTTCTGTGGAGAGAGGGAGAGAGGGAGAGAGAGGGGGTATAGATGAGGTTCTGTGGAGAGAGAGAGAGAGGGAGAGAGAGGGGGTATAGATGAGGTTCTGTGGAGAGAGAGAGAGGGCACAGAGGAGGTTCTGTGGAGAGAGGGAGAGAGGGAGAGAGGGCACAGAGGAGGTTCTGTGGAGAGAGAGAGGGGGGGATATAGATGAGGTTCTGTGGAGAGAGAGAGAGGGGGTATAGATGAGGTTCTGTGGAGAGAGGGAGAGAGGGAGAGAGAGAGGGCACAGAGGAGGTTCTGTGGAGAGAGAGAGGGGGTATAGATGAGGTTCTGTGGAGAGAGAGAGAGAGGGGGTATAGATGAGGTTCTGTGGAGAGAGAGAGAGAGGGAGAGAGAGGGGGTATAGATGATGTTCTGTGGAGAGAGAGGGGGGGGGGGGGCTTACAGAAGTGCTGTGGCCAGCCGGTGTGATTGCCGCCTGCCATGTCTGATTTCCCACACGTGCCCCAGAGGAGACAGAACCATGAGACTGTGTGTGTGTGTGTGTGTGTGTGTGTGTGTGTGTGTGTGTGTGTGTGTGTGTGTGTGTGTGTGTGTGTGTGTGTGTGTGTGTGTGTGTGTGTGTGTGTGTGTGTGTGTGTGTGTGTTGTGTGTGTGTGTCAGAACAGAGAGAACCATGAGACTGTGTGTGTGTGTGTGTGTGTGTGTGTGTGTGTGTGTGTGTGTGTGTGTGTGTGTGTGTGTGTGTGTGTGTGTGTGTGTGTGTGTGTGTGTGTGTGTGTGTGTGTGTGTGTGTGTGTGTGTGTGTGTGTGTCAGAGCAGAGAGAACCATGAGACTCTGTGTGTGTGTGTGTGTGTGTGTGTGTGTGTGTGTGTGTGTGTGTGTGTGTGTGTGTGTGTGTGTGTGTGTGTGTGTGTGTGTGTGTGATCCATGAGACTCTCAGGCGCCGTCACAATTAACGCGGGAGGGACACAGGCCCCTCCTCTCTCACCCTCGCTTACACTGCGGAACAGTCCTGCAGTCACGCACACACACACGCGCGCGCGGGCGCGCACACACACACACACACACACACACACACACACACGCGCGCGTGCGCACACACACACACACACGCACAAGTACCAAAAACACTCTCTCTCTCTCTCTCTCTCTCTCTCTCTCTCTCTCTCTCTCTCTCTCTCTCTCTCTCTCTGTCTCTCTCTGTCTCTCTCATACACACACAAACAAACAAACAAACACACACACACACACACACACACACACACACACACACACACACACACACACACACACACACACACACACACACACACACACACACACACACACACACACACACACACACACACACATACAGTATGCATACGCATGTAGATACCCACATACCCAGACTGCATGCCAACGCATTTATATGCACACAAACACATACTGTAGTGAGCTTCATGCGAAACCCGCATGCATAAACAAGCCTCTTCGTTTGTATGCACAAATCAAAATAAATTACTCAAAGACGCATATTTGGCAGTTGCAAAGGTCACTAATGCATGATTCAGGTAACTGAGCATGACGTTGAGCAAACTAGCGGTCTACAGCAAAGAATTCATAAGAGGGATCCTATGAACGCACACACGCACGCGCACACACACACACACACACACACAGAGACACACACACACACACACACACACACACACACACACACACACACACACACACACACACACACACACACACACACACACACACACACACACACACACACACACACACACACACACACACACACACACACACACACACACACACACACACACTAATCAACATAACCTGTGTTCTACCGCCCCTCCACTTCTCAACGGGTAATAATATGACACCATGTATCCAGAGTGTGAAATAATGTTAGCCAAATAAAAAAGTGAAAAAATAAATTGGGAGTCCACTGTACTGACCTTTCGTCTCGAGAAAAAACGAAGGAAAGGTTGCTGTTTTTTTTTCTTGGTAACAATTTATTTTAGTGTTACATCTATTAGCAATAATACATACAACATAAGTAAGACCTGTACAAAGCAAAATCAAACATTTGTTAGGCATGTATTCGCAAATGTCTTGTTCATGCACAATAAGGGACTTAATACCAACTTAACCTTAGTAAGGACGTAGTTTACCAAATAAAAAGAGTACGAAGTACATTTTGGCGTAATTACAACACTAGCACATGGCATTTCATAGCTGTTACACCATTCACTCAATTGTACCTAATAAGGTAGATAGACTGTGTTGTTACTGAAAAACACTGAAAACCTAACAAGGACCCACCACAAACTTGATCCAGCCAGCGTAGAGTCAGCTGATCATAGGACAAGTACAGGGTCTACTGGTTACTTAGATGCGTTGCTTGTGTTTATTTTTTTACTTTTACTTTTACTTTTGACACCTCTGCATATAAACATAATTCTTATAATTCTTATCCTGTGTGCAAGTTAGCAGACAATGTATGCAGACGATAGCGTTAGATTTATTACGATCCAAAACAAACCTTTGTAAATTGAGTCAATTGAGACGGAAATATCTTTGCTTCTCCTTTTTTATTAAAGTCCTGTTTTGGCCGCACTAATCCAATAATATGATTTGATAACTGAGCATGTGAACGGACTGGCTGACTCCAACACTGTCCAATCACTTGGGACACACACACACACACACACACACACACACACACACACACACACACACACACACACACACACACACACACACACACACACACACACACACACACACACTGGCTTGAGGATGATGGATGGCTGCTGTGGTCTGGTTCGTATCAAACATGTTCTCTCTCTCTCTCTCACACACACACACCCTGTTTGGCTCTCCATATCTCCCTGTCTTGGTGTGTCTGTCTTCCTTTTGGGGTTTGGTCAATATGAATGCATGCATGCCCTTGCACGATGTCTCCAAGCCTGCGAATGGAGGAATTTCTGTGTTACACTTGCATCTTTATTTATTTATTTTTTGCACACAAAATTATCTGGAGTCAACCAACCCGCTACATGGTCAACTCCCACAAACACAAACTCCATTTTGCTCCACATCCGCACCATGACTCCCATTGCACATTGTTCTCTTCTCCTCCAAAGGGTTCTGTTGCTATAGTTACTATGCTCTGTGTTGTTACAGTAGATTACTGTAGTTTTTTCCCCCCACCTGTGCACTTTTTTACTCTGTCTCAAAAATTCCTTTGAAAAGTAGTGAAACCTCCCAGTATCAACTCTGGGGTGCATTTCTCGAAAGCCTAGTTGTTAGCCAGTTAGCAACTTGGGTCGTTGCCAATGGGAAAGTGCATTGCAAACAGCAAAGTAGCGAATGTTATTAGCAACTATGGTTTCGAGAAATGCACCTCTGTCCTTTAGCTACAGAATGAAGGCACTCATTGATTGGGAGGTTTTCACCATCATGTCAAGGCATTTTTGACCCAAAGCATCTAGATTTTATGTTCACATCTCATGTTCATGGTCTTGTAGTAGCCCATTAGTGGGAGAAATAGTTGGGTCTGTTCTGTTTCTCTTTTTTAATGATTTTACGGTGATGGGAAACCACTTTTTATTTTTATTTTCTTTCTTTCCTCTCTTTCTTTCTTTTTTTTCTCTCTTTTTTTCTCCCATGTTTGTCTTACACCCTGGTGCACTTCACTTCAACCCTGTTCCCCATTTCCTTCCTTCACACACACTTCATCCTTCCTTCCATCCTTCCCTCCTCACTTCCTCCTTCCTTCCTCCTTCCTGTCTCCTTCCTTCCCTTCTCTTCTCTTTCCTCCTCACTGCCTCCTTCCTTCCTCCTTCCTTCCCTTCTCTTCTCTTTCCTCCTCACTTCATCCTTCCTTCCCTTCTCTTCTCTTTCCTCCTCACTTCATCCTTCCTTCCATCCTTCCTTCCCTTCTCTTCTCTTCCCTCCTCACTTCCATCCTTCCTTCCCTTCTCTTCTCTTTCCTCCTCACTTCATCCTTCCTTCCTCCTTCCTGTCTCCTCACTTCCTCCTCCTTGTCCAGCCGACACCCCTGTCGTCCCAGAGGAGAAGGGCGACTGCTTCCGATTGGTCGGTTCGGGGAGGCAGTGCTTGCACCCGGTGTCAACCCAGCTGAGCAAGCAGCTGTGCTGCTGCAGTGTGGGTAAAGCCTGGGGCCCTCGCTGCGACAAATGCCCCCCGCCCGGAACAGGTAAGGCCCCCCCCCCCCCCCTTTCCTTGGACCCCCCCTCCCCCCTCGACTCCATCATCTCCAGCATCTCTATGTCAGAGCCATGGAATTTAGGGGGTGCGTTTCTCGAAAGCATAGTTGTAAGCCAGTTAGCAACTTGGGTAGTTGCCAATGGGAAATTGCATTGCAAACAACAAAGTAGCTAACGTAGTTAGCAACTATGGTCTTGAGAAATG
>NC_085880.1:39435141-39437641 GCF_034702125.1 Engraulis encrasicolus | reverse complement strand
AAGAAACATCAGGTCCATTGGAAATGAGGATTCCCCAAATGATTCTGCATAATGTGTGATGATTTGTGCAGTGAGACCATACTTGAGTGGCCATCAGCACACCAAAACATTGACGTAAGGTGTGCGCGAACCACATTGAAATGTACAAGGGGGTGCGCAAGGAAAAAAGTTCGGGAACCGCTGATCTTGGCAACCTTTCTGGTTCTCAAGTAAGGTAGTGGTGCGCACATCCAAGATGCGGGTGCAGGACAAAGAGTAAAATACTATGAAAATACAGGTGTAATGTCCGCACATTGCTCCCGTTTTTCTTTTGCTTTTTTATTTTACCACGTGAATGTTTTCGAGCGGTGTGCTCTTCAGAGAGTGTGCGGACAGTCCACCTTTATTTTAATAGCCTTCCTGGGTGTGCCATATTTAATAATAATAATAATAATAATAATTGTATTTGTATAGCACTGTGTCATACAAGGCATGTAACTCAAAGTGCTTAACAAATGGGAAAAAACATCATTGTTAGAGATGGATTTAACCCTATCGCGCCAGATGCATCATATATGATGCATCAAATTCAAAGCCCTCTCCACGCTGACACAAAAAAAAATCCATCTCAAAAACATCCTGCGTGTCATTTCCAAACGTCCTGCAGTACACGGAAACCGCCACAAGAGAGCAGCAGTCAACAACAAGTTGATCACAGCTCGGCGAAAAATGCAAAAATGGAGTAGAAGCGGTTTCCCTGACCGACGCTGAGATATCGTCAAATTGCAAAAGGTTTGTGTACAAATTTCCGAAATATAACTCTGCATCCTTTAATTTGAACACTTGCTTTGTGCAATTAATCAAGGAAGAGTTTATATTTTTACACCGTGTTGCAGAGAGATCGTGCTAAAACTGATGAAACATATAAGCACCATCCGGCGGTGGCAGGAAGTCAGCCATTAATGCATTTGCTCCATAGGGAAACTTACAAAGCATACCACGACGATCGTTTAACAAAACACACAAGTTATTTTACTTCAAGACAAAGATATTGCCTTAAGAAACAGGTTTTACTTGCAATTTTGAAAATGTAATGCAAAATGTTGAAATTATGATCTCCTTAAAAAATGGTTGTGAGCAGTAAGGGCGCTGCGGCAGCTGGGACACTATGACGCCTTGGCAGCTAGGAGTTGGCAAGGATGAAGAGGTGGGTCTTCAGCTGCTTCTTGAAGGAGTCGACGGAGCTGGCTGATCGGATCTCGATGGGGAGGGCGTTCCATCTCTTGGGCGCATAGCAAACAAACGCGGCGTTGCCGATCTTCTTTTGCGGGGGGGTGGGGGGTTTACTGCCCAACATGGCATCATAAGAGCATAGATCATAAGAGATAGCATGCCAACTTGAACCATCTATCGCGTTTTTGTGCTACACCTTTGCATGTTGACGTGTGCTCCACAATGCCCTGTGACAGGTTAGGTCTGGGCACAAATTAGCCATTGCATTTGCTTGTTTTGCTGTTCTTGGCAAAAGTAAAGCACGCAAAACATTGCTTAACTGACGAGTTTAGGGTGAGGCGTGGTTTTTGGGCGTTTTCACGTTTAGCAACAAAAATTAGCTGACACGATGGGAAAACTGTGCAAACCTCGTCACGTGACAAAAAGTGCTCTCCCTTTGAAGGAGGAAACCAATGCACACCAGAGGTTTCGAGGTGCAGGTAGCGGGTGCAAGGTCAATTTTGTAGAAGAAGATACCGCACACTCTTGTCCATCGTGCTGCAATTTATTTTTCAAAAAACTTGAGAAAGGCCATACGGGCCGAAACGTTGTTTTGTTAATAAATTGCAGCACGATGGACAAGAGTGTGCGGTATCTTCTTCTACAAAAAAGTCCTCTCCTACCACATTGAGGACCACAATTCATCTTGCAAAGGCATCGCAACTCAACACGGAATTTACTGGCGCGAGATACATACGTTTTACATAATGCCAGTCTGCTCTGTGCGGTATTGCAGCCATGAAATATGTCAGCCACAGCAGTCCACACAGTTGTTTCATGGAACATGCATTTAAATCGGTATGGAAATCATTAAACAAACTGTACAGCAATTGCACCGTTGTTGTTTTTTGTTATTGTTTTGGCCAATCATCCATTGTTTTCACTTCTTTTATTTTAATGTCTTTATTGTGCCTCCCATGATTTTCATCGTCCATATAATTTGTAAAATACGATCCTCCTCCCCCTGCTGCCACCACCACCACTTCCACCACCACCGCAACCGCATCAAATGGCCCCAATGCTTTATCTCAACACAAATAAAAATTGAAGTCATAAAAAAAGCTGTGTTTTCTTTCCTTCCTCTTCTTTTCTTCATTTTTCTTTCTTTCTTTCTTTCTTTCTTTCTTTCTTTCTTTCTTTCTTTCTTTCTTTCTTTCTTTCAGTCTTTCTTTCAGTCTTTCTTTCAATTTTTCTAATTTATTCCACTAGCCATCATCCTTCTATTTCCAGTATCCGTGATTGTTTTAAT
>NC_085880.1:39422641-39425141 GCF_034702125.1 Engraulis encrasicolus | reverse complement strand
TGAGAGAGACAACGAAGCCTTTGACAACATTTTAGTCGTCTAGTCCAGTGTTTCTCAACCTTTTTTTAGGCGAGGCACCCTTTCAATTCATGAAAAATTTTAAGAAACCCCAAACCAACAAGCCGTAACATGGCATTGCATCCGATACCACAAAAGCTTAGAAAAGTAACACATTTGGAGACGTCACACAACCTACGTTCGAAGTTGCAGCTGACTGGGGCGACCTATATTTAAATGGCAGATGAAAGATTCCACTGATAGCATTAACTGAGCAATTTAGACAAATATGTATTATATTACATCATTTATTTATCAGCCCCTGAGGGGGGCCCGCGGCACCCCAGGGTGCCCCTGCACCCCTGTTGAGAAACCCTGGTCTAGTCCATCATCAACAGTCCACCGGGCAAATGCCCTCTCAGCCATATGGCCAATCCAGCCATGCTGCAGAGAGCGGTAACACACATCCACAGTGTCTGAAGAAATATCCCAGACAGACATGCCCGGAAGAAACATTGTCCTTCATCTCTTCTCAGAACACAACACTAGCCCACTTGTTGTTTGGAGAAGATCAAATAAACCCATGCAAATACCCTGAAATACTAGCTGTTGGGAAGCCTTTAAAAACAACACGTGCATAATCACATGGGCTTTTGCGGACAAACTTATAGTTCTTCCAAGATAAGTATATGGCTGTGTCTCAACTCATAAACTTTATGAGATTATCACAATTCATAAGCACTTCATACATTTGGAGTGCACCGCAAGGCTTTAGCCAAATAAGGTGAATGTTAGTGTGTTGGGTACTGTCCCTGTTACTCCTATTAGTAGATGTTATTGTGCATAAGTTTCTATGGGCCCTGTCCTTGACAAGAGTGTTTATTTGAAAATGTGCAATGTCAAACAAAAGTCTAATTCTGCTGCTGCCATCAGATTCAAAGACAACATTGTGTGACGCATATGGCTGCTTCTGGAAGACTGGGCTCCCAGGGACGGAGTAGGACTCCGTGGGCCCCTGGGCCTGGCATCAAGAAAGGGCCCCCCTACATGGGTGTTGCTACTTTACAAAAAAGATTTATGACGTTTATTATCTCTTACAGTTATATCAAATCTTATAGTTCCTTTTGTTTACGACATGTAAAAGCTTTTATCTTTTACCTGACACGTTTCGACGGTGAGACTTCCATCTCCATCAGAGGGTTGTGACCGAGTGATTTGTGGAAACGTGTCAGGTAAAAGAAAAAAACGTTTACGTGTCAGAAACAAAAGAAACTGTAAGATTTGAGTTTACCAAACGATTCATAGTTTTAGGCCAGATGAGAGTCTGCTGTATGTTGTTGAGGGTTTTGGGGATAGTCCGCTGAGAAAATGTGAAAATACAGTTGTTAAAAGAATATAGAAGTTCAGGATTTCAGGGCCCCCTTTGATTCTTGGGAACCTGGGAGTGGGCCAGTGCGTGCTAAGCAGCGCGCTAAGCCCCCACATTTGGGCTTGCATGCCCACGGGGACCCCGGTTTGAGTCCGGCCGGGGTCATTTCCCGATCCCACCCCATCTCTCTGTCCCACTCGCTTCCTGTCACCATCTCAGACTGTCCTATCAAATAAAGGCATAAAAACCCCTAATATATATATATATATATATATATATATCAGGGCTTAACACTAACACACGCCAGGTAGCCAAATGCGGGTGAAAGTCGGCGTTGGCTAGTAGATACCGAAGGTTCACTAGCCATTCTGGCGGGTCCGTCACTATTCTAAATGATGAGGCACCGCATTTTGTAGTTTTTCCCCTCGGACCGTCTTTTCTACAAACGCAATGCAATGCGTTTTCGCGAGCCTACAATACCCATGAAGCACCTGTGTCACGTGTCACCTGTGTCTCACGCGCGAGAGGAATCTGATAGAGCTAGTCTTGTGCGGCAGCGAGCTACCGGTCCGGCACATCAGCGCGCGTTTTGGAAATGTCACTGAAAACCTTCACGTGAAAATAAAGTAGCGAAGTTCATCTCAACTGACCTGTTTTGGGATCTGTCATTCATTAGTACAATGCATAGGCCTAGTAGTAGTGGACATTAAAATGACCAAGGCGAGAGGAGAACACCTCAGTCTTGTGAAAGTCTTGAGACTAGTAATCAGCGCAGCGATAAGACAAGGACACATGCGGCATTAATAATGTTCGGTTTAAATCATTTTCTGATTTGCCTGTATGTCTTCATACCTTAATATTCCTCTATGTTTCTTGTGCCGTTGTTCCCGACTGTCAAACGGGGCTTAAACAACGCGCAGTAGTAGTCTTCCAGACCGCACAAAATCATGTCCCATGTCCCTTCGCATGTGCCCATCTTGCCTTGCGTCCGTTTATGTTTTAAACAACTCAATATTAAACGGAATGAAAGGAAGTCGTAACTCCTTCTGTAGTTACCGGCCGCATATGTGTGTGCCTTCTAGTGGATAGCCTATTTTTATGAGAAAATATTCCAGAAGAGGTGTTATTCCACAT
>NC_085880.1:39410141-39412641 GCF_034702125.1 Engraulis encrasicolus | reverse complement strand
AATGTATACATCTTTTTTAATTGATTTATTTGTGTTTATTTTCCATGTTTTCATTATTCATTTTTTTCCTAGTATTGTATGCTTGTTATATAGAATCACCAGCATCAGCGTTCCAGCTCATTAAGCCACTGTGCTCCCATGTTTTTCATTATTATCATTTTTTCTATTATCGGATGGTTATTATTTGTGTTTGTGATTTGTGCTCCTGTGTTGGGGAAGGATGATCCTTAGTCTCCTTGTTTAGATCAGTGTTATAAACATTTAAATCCTCAAGTAGTTACACAGCTATAATTGTTCAATTAGTGGGAAGTGTATTGCTGAAGGAGAGACCTTCTCATCTGCCCTGGAATAATGGCAATGCTGCCCAGTATGTGTAAACGCCTATGCCACACAATAATTATCAATGATGATTTAGCCATTATATCACAGATATGTTAACTTCTTCGAACTTCAAGAAGAAATACAGCACACTGTCCATTCCGCCATCAAACTTTAATACAACATTTCGGTCATCCGGCCTTCTTCAGGTAATGACCGAAATGATGTATTAAAGTTTGTTGGTGGAATGGACAGTGTGCGGGATTTCTTTACACTTTAATGACAACCCCACTGGGATACTATCCTACGTAGCTGTCCAACTACAGAGGTGTGCAGAGAAAGCGTCATTTTGAACTTTTTGGAGCTGAACTTTTTCAAACACACACACAAACCTTTCCTTTGTTCCGCAGACGTTGATGAGTGTTCCCAGAGTCCCCTGCCGTGTGCCAACGGTCGCTGTAGCAACACCCCCGGTGGCTTCCAGTGCCTGTGCCAACACGGCTTCCAGCCTGATGAGGATGGCACCAGCTGCGTCGGTAGGTGCTGTACAGTAAAGACACTTGTGTGCAGGGCCGCTGACAGCATTTACTGGGCCTGGGGCAAAGTCATCTGAAAGGGCCCCCCCAACTAATACATACAAGGAAATGAGGACCCAATTCTGGACCACCTCTCTCCCTTCATGGGCCCGGGACAACTGTCCCTTTTGTCCCCTGTCGGCACCCCCCCTGTCGGCACCCCTGCTTGTGTGTGATAGCATGTGTGTGTGTAAGTGTGAATGTGAGTGTGAGTGCAGTGTCCTATAATGTACAATTATGTGTATGCGTTCTTATGTGTATGCGTTCTTGATGTGGGGTTTTAAGAGGGCACCAGCTGTGTCTGTACGTAGCCTACTGGAAAGACACTTGTGTGCAGGGCCACTGAGAGCTTTGGCCAGGCCCAGGACAAAGTTGTCTGAAAAGCCCCCCTATCCCAATACATACAATGTAATGAGGGCCCAATTTTGGACCCCCTCCTTCCCTGGGCCCGGGGCAACTGTCCCCTTTGCCCCCCCCCACCTTCTCACTGGTCTATTCTGTAAAATAAAATTGAGCTCGGCCCGCGACTTTGTTCCAGATTTTGAGTCTGGACCTCAGTTAGTTTTAGTTTGACACCCACTGCCTAGGGCAGGAGTTCCCAACCTTTTCCAACGTGGGGCCCACTCGAAATTGTCACAAATGTTAAGGGCCCACTTCTGACCCAATAAAGAATAAAACTCAAATAAATCAATAGTAACACACACCAAATTGTGATTATAATTTGTAGAAAATTATTTCAAGGCCCACTTGGAATACCTTCAGGGCACACCAGTGGGCCCCAGCCCATAGTTTGAAAATCCCTGGCCTAGGGGGAGACATACAGAGCGACAACACTTTTGCAGTAAATTGTAGCACCCCAAAAGCACCCCCAAACTTCAAATGACTTCCAGTGTCCCTGCCTCTCTCCATCTGTCACTTCTGACCTCTGTACGACCTCTACCTCCCTCTTTCACTCTCCTGCTCTCACTCTTTCCCTCTCTCTTTCCCTCACATACTTTTCATCCTGTTCTCCTTCACTCTCTGCATTCGATATTTCTTCACTTGACATTTTGCCACTTTTGGTCACTTTTGTCGCAAGTACATTTCTTCATTTCCTTGGGGATCAATGGAGTCTGTCTTCTACTCAACTCTACATCACTCTCCTCTCTCTTCTCCTCTCCTCCTCTCCTCTCCTCTCCTCTCCTCTCTTCAACTCTCTCCTCTCCACTACTCTCCACTGCTCTCCACTCCTCTCCCTTCCTCTCCTCTCCTCTCCTCTCCTCTCCTCTCCTCTCCTCTCCACTGCTCTCCTCTCCTCTCCCTCTCCTCTCCTCTCCCCCTCTCCTCTCCTCTCCTCTCCTCTCCGCTCCCCTCCCCTCTCCTCTCCTCTCCTCTCCCTCTCTTCTCCTCTCCTCTCCTCTCCTCTCCTCTCCTCTCCTCTCCTCTCTCCTCTCCTCTCCTCTCCTACCCTCTCATCTCCTCTCCTCTCCTCTCCCTCTCTTCTCCTCTCCTCTCCTCTCCTCTCCTCTCCTCTCCTCTCCTCTCCTCTCCTCTCCTCTCCTCTCCTCTCCCTCTCTTCTCCTCTCCTCTCCTCTCCCTCTCTTCTCCTCTCCTCTCCTCTCCTCTTC
>NC_085880.1:39400141-39402641 GCF_034702125.1 Engraulis encrasicolus | reverse complement strand
GTAATGACAGTAATTACGGAAGCTCAACACAGAGATAATCAACTTTTCGTTCCAATCTCTCTCTCTCTCTCTCTCTCTCTCTCTCTCTCTCTCTCTCTCTCTCTCTCTCTCTCTCTCTCTCACACACACACACACACACTCACTCCTCACACACACACTCTCTCTCTCTGTCTCTGTCTCTCTCTCTCTCTGTCTCTCTCTCTCTCTCTCTCACACACACACACACACGCGCACACACACGTGCACACACACACACACACACACACACACACACACACACACACACACACGTGCACACACACACACACACACACACACACACACACACACACACACACACACACACACACACACACACACACACACACACACACTATCTCTCTCTCACTTACTCTCTCATCCTCTGTTCTCCTCTCTGCTCTCTTCCTCTGTCTGTTTCCCCTCCTTTTCTCTCCCTTTTTTTCTCCCTGTCTCTTTCTTTTCTGCTTCTCCATCCCTGCCTCCACCCCTTTCCTCCCTTCTCTCCTCTTTCTCTGTAGACATTGGTTGCGTTCCAATATGCAACCTTGCTTCATCCACTTGTGCTTCTGGCCTTGTACCAGGAAGTAATATGTCATTATGACATCACTGACAACAGCATTATATCTCAATATCTTGCAAAAGCTCAATTGTAAAGTCTTTTTTCTCATTTGCAATTGGGATGGGGAATGAAAAACAGTCCCCCAAAAGTTGTTGTGGCTAGGCTGACAGCTGGGTTTCTCCACGGAGGAGGGGCCAGGAGGCGGGGCTAGGCCACAAGCACAAGTGGAGGAAGCAAGGTCTCATATTGGAACGCACCCATTGATCTTTCTTTTTGGTACCTCCATCCCTCCCTCCTCCTCTCCTTACCCCTTTCTCTCCTCTTTCAGTGTAGACATTGATCTTTGTTGTTTTTTGTTTTGTTTCTCCATCCCTCCATCCCCTCCTTCTCTTCTCTTTCTCTGTAGACATTGATCTTTCTTTTTGGTATCTCCATTCCCTCCCTCCTTCCCTCTCTCCCCCTTCCCCCTTCCCTCTTCTCTCCTCTTTCTTTCTGTACTAGACTAATGCTTGGGCTGGCCTAGCCCCAGGCCAGACTCTTGACATGATGTTTAGTTTAGTTTAATTTGTGTGTGTGTTTGTGTACTCGTTATTTACTCTTTATTTTTAACACATTGAATACCGGCGGTGCTCACGGAATTATGTCGTAGAATACCAGCGTTCTAAGCCCTTTTTTACGTTTTTTTGTAGACTCACAGCTTATTATGTGATAGGGCCACTGAAATATGTTATGACTCGTTTGAAAGTGGAGACGCTGCCCTCTTAGTAGGTGAAAACTGTGTGTCTCTACGAGCTTTTATTGCCGAGTAAACCCACGCTAAACCGAAGTGGGTATCCATGGAATTCAGCTACAATCGGAGATATTGAGGTTTTTGTGAAGGGTGCGCTTCTTCAGAATGTGACGAGTTTGAAGGGGGATGAGTTGGTTTTAATCACAATTTGGTGCAAGGTTAGCTCTGACACACATCTTCCTGCACGTCAAGACACGCCTCCTGCTCTAAACCACTACGACACCGGCAATCAATGCCCTTCGAAATCCACGTTTTTCACACAGACTGAACACAAGCTCTTTGCACACATGCAGAAGGTCGGACATTTGCTAAAATAGTTCCCGATAACTCCCGAAATAATAGCCCAACATTGACAACAAATCCCAATGATATGATGCTTAGATGTAGCCCATCCGATCCATATGTAGCCATCTATGCTAGCTTCTGGCTTTTCACATACAGGAAGACAGTTCAACATAGGGGTGAATAATCAAATAAACTTATCTGGTTGGCGATCAAACTTCTAAATCGGAGCGCATTACTCCAATTACAATTCGGGTGCCATTTTGATCCAAGGAGCTGGTAAAGGTCTAGGTAGCAAGCCCAGAAAGTTCAAGATACTCCTGGCACGATATACAATGGTCTCTGTGTTTACCTATTGCGTGAAGTCAGACACAATACACGCTACCGATCGTGGGCTACTAGGGAAACAACAACATAGCACGATTCACGAATACGGCAGCACACCTCCTGCTCTGTCACACTACGACACCAGCAATCGATGCCCTTTGAAATCCCCGTTTTTCACGTGGACTGAACACAAACTCTTTGCACACATGCAGAGGGTGAGACATTTGCTAAAATAGCTCACGATGACTCCCGAAATAATAGCCCAACATTGACAACAAATCCAAATGATATGATGCTTAGATGTAGCCTAGCCCATCCGATCCGAATCATATGCGGTGGCAGATGGACACTCCCAACTGAGATCGCTCCCGGACGTGTAGTCCCAGGTGTTTCTATCACTCACGGACGTGTAGTCCCACCCGGATCGATAGTCTGGCTAGTGGGAGCGAGCCGACAGGGGAGCGTCCTGCGTTGGGAGCGACAATCAGGGAATCATGATATGTAGCCATGCTAGCTTCTGG
>NC_085880.1:39380141-39390141 GCF_034702125.1 Engraulis encrasicolus | reverse complement strand
GCATTGGGCATTTGATAGGGCATTTGATAATAACACAAGTGTGAGCCCTAAACAAGACCACAACCACAATAACCCAATTTAGGACCATAGGCCTATTCAACCGTTTCCACAACCTCACTGATCACAGTTGCTTCATCTGTAATGCCAGGGCTAAGAATAACGAAAATAGCAAAACAGAGTAGGCTAATAAACCGTAATGGAGAGACTGAGGAGACATGAAATCAAGCGGCGGAGTTCGGACCATTTTGAGTGGACCGATGTCGCTTGCTTTGTGTAGCCCTATCAAGCAAGCCTGTCTGTCTCATTTGTGCGATGAGCACAAAAACACAAATTGAACCACTCGTATAGTGTGAGTCAAACAGACATGAACAACATTGTAGCCTAATGAAGTAGTGCCCCGTCATGTCAGCATGAGAGAGGTGATTTTAGGCTACATTTGGCGACGACATTCCGTCTTTAAAACTGGCGCATGCCGCTTCCCCTATTGCAGGTTATTACCTACACTGTCGTTACCACAAAAAACAAGGTAGCACAACTTAATACTATTACTAGCCTATATATCTGGTAGCCTAAATAGTAGGTTGAAGACGGGGGTATTATTGGTGCACTGGGGTTTTTTTGCGAAGCAGAGTAATCTGCTTCAGTGTAGCTCATTGTATGTTGATCCCTCCCTCAGTTTTAGGCTACAAGTGGAAAGAGTCAGCCAATTGCGCACGTAACATTGGGTATTTGATAATAACACAAGCGTGATCCCTAAACAAGACCGCCAGTCGACGATGTTTTGTTTTCATTATTCTGTCCTGCATTCACCGTCTCAATTCCGCTCCTAACTTATAGGCTAAGTGATGTCTGTTAATTATTTCTGCACTACCTATTCAAGTCAGGAACGGATATCCTCAGGATAGCCTACGGACTAATAGGTTGAAGACGTTTTTTTTGTATTGGTGCTTGTGAACATTTCATCCTTTCAATGCGCTGTTGTGCGCGATCGACGGGATTCCGGTTAACTGGGGATGTGATGCACACATGACAATAGGCCTACATCTGTTACACCAGGTGTGGCTAATCATCTGTGATTAGGACTGCAAATTCAGTTGCTTCGGTGGAGATGCGAACCAACAGTAGGCTATGACTGGGGAACTATGACTCCTTCGGAGGCTGGATAACCTGTCGCGCCACGACATGTCACAAAAGGCTGTGCAGTCCCGTGCACTGCACTGCACTGCTGTAACCCACCCATCCCCCACAGACAAACATTCATGTTCTGAAAAGTTCAACACGTTCTGAACATTTTAGCCGCTTTGCATTAAGTTTTCGAGCAGACACTTGTCCACGGTGACGCAACATCGAAAGTGAAACGCAGAGACTGTTCACAAATAGGCTAACTGAATAAAGATTTCATTAAAAAAAAACCCCACAGCATTTCTATGAAAATGTGCTGGGTGACCACACTGCCTATGCCTATCCAGATGCACGTATAGCAACAATGAGAAAGAGAGGGAGAGACGGAGAGAGAGAGAGCGATTAGCGCGTATCTCTGTGTGTGTGTGTGTGTGTGTGTGTAGTGTGTGTGTGTGTGTGTGTGTGTGTGTGTGTGTGTGTGTGTGTGTGTGTGTGGAGTGTGTGTGTGTGTGTGTCGGGGAACTTTGAAGTGAAAAAAAAAACACCCTCCCCCACTTCAGCATCAGATGTTGGTGGTCTACAAGTCAATATGTTTACCCGACTATCTTGTAGCCCAGTCATGAAGTTCATAAAGCCATCGGTAGCCTATAGGCCAAGATATCCAAAATCCCTCCGCAAAATTTCTGCATTGCCTGAGTTCATAGGCTAAAACAACTTTATTTAGGCCTAACTTATTTAGCTTACTTTATTAGCCTTATTTAGGCCTATTATCGTATTTAGGCTTTAACGTGGGCCTATTTTACAAATATCGAAAGAAGGAAAGACACGACAGACAAGTTGAGGCTTACTGATCGTAGCCTATTACAGCAAATCGAACATGCGCTTTATGAACACACTAGCCTAGCCTGAGGGCAAACATCTTCTTGGCACTATTGAGATAACCAGGCCATGCCATGAATTCAACTACCTGGGCCCACACTAAAATACTGACAGGACTACAATTGCTTGGATCTTCAGTGGGTTTCGTGGGTCCGGGGGATGGGTGGTGATGGCACGCTTGATGTATTTTTCCCACCCCATGCATGCACGCGGACACACAGTGTCGGGACATTCACCCAATGAATGACTGAGTGCGGCTAAATATGCCTGTTGCATATCGTAGCCTAATTATTCACACATCACGTCAAGTCACAAATTAGTAGTCTCTTGCAGTTGACCTATGCCAAATTAACGTCCTCCCTGTAAGGCTGCACTAATTCAAACAGGTAGAGGAGTCGGCTTAGCCTATAGCCAAAGTCTATAAAATGTAGCCTATTTTTGTAATTTCCAATTATCTAGGCTATGTTTACGATAATGATTTGTTGCGCTACGACGGTGCTCAAGACAAGTTGGAACATAGTCATCTCAAGTGCTCCATTTTATTTTGATCCTGCTTTAAGTCAATGGGCGAGAGGGACGGATGAAACGGGTGTTTCATTCGTCCCGACAGTGTCTACTGACACTTAAATCCCTTTTGCCTGTAAACCTGACAACTTTGACTTTTCATAGGCCTACTTTCGGATATGTTAAAGTTTTCGAGTAAATCGCAGTGTTTCATTCGTCCCGAGTTTCATGAGTCCCTGCTCTCCCCTACTGCCTAAACTGTTACAGTTTAAATGCGTCCTCTCCAAACTGTGTGTGTGTGTGTGTGTGTGTGTGTGTGTGTGTGTGTGTGTGTGGGCGAGAGAGGGAGAGAGAGAGAGCGAGGGAGAGAGGCGCTTAATTCCCCGCAGAAAGAGCAAGGCGATGTCTCCAAATATTAGACAAAATGCATCTTATTTTAGTTAAGTAGACATCAGGGATGTATTTTGCTTAATAGCAACGCCGACCTGATTGGTTCATATTGCTCTGAATAGCCACAGAAGGCTAGGCTATATTTTAATGGGTTTACGCGCGCGAGGTCATCTAACTGTGGTCACAGTCGCCAGGTGCTATTATGAGAGGAAAACTATAGCACGTTGGCAAACATTAAAGTCAGTTTAAGCCATGCATATGATGAACCAGTTTTCTTGTTTGAAAAAACACACTTCCCGGTGCGCAAGGTGCATGCATTTCTGACTGACCCAGATGAAATCGCATGAGGAACTCCATGATTATGAGATGACATTGCATAGGCCTATATTTCCCAGCATATATTTCCCCCCTCTCTCTCTCTCTCTCTCTCCAAACCCAGTTGTACTCGGACTCACTTTTAACACCGCTGGCCTTGAATCGCAGCACACATTGCAGTGAGCCGTGCCGTGTGCGAGTGCTGAGCAACTTCACCCCTAACGTTTAACCTAGACTAGCGAGTGCAGTGTTGTAAATCACGTGGAATAAGTGCAGCGATTACCTGCGTAGCCTACTTAATTATGGAAGTGAGTGTCATTTGGACTGCCTATGGAATCAAGCCTACTGTCACCAAGCTCTTCCTGTCTCCCCGGCCCAGCCTCGCAATGGATGGACACCTGGCCACCGCTCCTCCGCCTCCTTCGGAACGGATGACTGTGGGGGGGATCTCCAAGGAAATTTGGAATTTCGGACTTGTATAGATTTGGGGTGCCCGGGACTCTTTTAGATTTCTGTTAGTTAATAAATATTATTTTAAAACTCAATATTTGTGTCTTGGCGTATTTGTGGTGTACAGTACTCTCCAGGGTATTTGGTAACAAGGAGAGGTGTCGCTGGAAAAATGCGCACTTTCTCACCTGCGACACATAACCCGACAGTTGGTTACACTTAATTTGAGCACGAAAACAGCAATATCAGTCGCTTGCTAATTTTTGCCAATGTGACAACATTAAATTCATTAGGGAAGTGTAGGTTAGGTTATCGCCCCAGCTGTTGGCGATGTGAGATAAATAGCCAACGCTTACACGCTCAAACGAAGCGCTGTTAGGTTACTGCGGTGAGGTGTATTGCACTCTCAGTAATTTTTACCAAACGAAAAAGTATCCACATCCAGACAACAAGTCTGAAGTTGCAATATTAGACGTTTCAAATCTTGCGATGCGATAATCGGTATGGCTTCTGGCTACACTCAATTTACATTTTGTCAGAGCTGGCACATTAATGCAATTCATCCGATCATCATTAAAAAAAAAAAAAGAAAATTCATTACATTATTTAGGCTATTCTTTTTATGACTCTTCCTACTTCCTGGAGGTGTTCTCACACAATTTATAGGCATGTTGTTATCCGCTGAATCGGTGCGTGCTGGTGAATATGAGCATATATTACAGTTTTTCTCGATTGCCTCCACACAAGTTCTGGTACTTCACACACAATTCTCGGAACATCTCACCCATTTCCCAACTCCCCTAACCAATGTCACTGAACACTAAACACTATTCCTTATTTACACTCACATTTCAGTTTTAAAACACACTCTTTTCAAACCACTACACACAATTTTCTGGATTACACACAATTTTCATGAAGAAAAACCCTGGTTGTCGCATTGAACACACTGCCATTCAAAATACTAAAATCAACTGCCACCCTATGTTCACTTCCTCATCAGATGGGCAAACTCTCTTCATACCGGTTTACAATCTGAAATCATCACCCCATAAGGACACACATTGCATGTGATATTGATGAAAACATGAGTGGATACAGTGAGAAAACACATTTGTTTAGTTTTTGAACTCCAAAAGATGTTATACAAGAGATCACTTTCATGTGGTTACCCAATATTTTACAATAAATTAGTACATTTTTTAAAAATGTCAGAAAAATATGTAAAATATATTTTTTGCCACACATTTGTGTACTCCGAGTCTAAAAACAATATTTCAGTATTTTACTACGGAAAAATACCCTCTTTAGTGAGTAGAACAGTGAAGAAAATAAGTTTCTACTGTGTGTCAAGTTGAGTATAGAGTTTTACCTTGTGCATATTAGTGTTCAATGGTTCACATAAGAGTGTAGTGAAATGACTGCTCGTGTATGTCATTTGAGAACAAAATGAGGTTTTTAGAAGAGAGTACATTGTTTTGAGACAAGACGTGCATTTTTCAGAGGAAGTGAAGAGTTCTGCCCGTTGCGTGTGAGGTTTGGAGATTTGTGTGTAGAGTTCTGAGAATTCGAGAACTGATTCAGAAAATTGTGTGTAAGCAATCGAGAAAAACTGTAATATGCCGTCAGCATCGTCTAAAACATTCCAAGCGCTCCCAAGTGCCACCCGGCGGTTGTTTGGGTACACTGCAGCTAGGCCCGGTACGTACCGAGGTGGATGACGTGGCATTACCTCGGTAAAGGGTGTGCATTGTAGGGGGACCGACTGTACTGCCATGCAAAAGCAGTGGAGTAACTACATATTTTGTCAAAATAGAGCTCATACTGAAAAGGGTTTTCATAACACCACCAAGTCTTATGGTCCAAATGTGTTCCTTTTTAGAGATATTGCCTTGTCAAATTTGCAGTAAATCGTGAATCCAATCTAATATAAAGGATTTTAAGGCATTTTTCTAAGTTTCATTGTTGACGTAGTTACTGCACTTTGCCTTTGTAGGGCAGCAAAGTATGTTCGCAGACCACATAAAGTATACAGCACTACGTCAAGCTTAAGCATCTACTTTAAAGCAACACTCTGTTTTTTTGGACACAGGACCTCATTTCCGAGTCAGCCAGAGTGTTAGAAGTGTGTCCAGATCGTTTTTTGAAATTATTTATTGAGCTTGTTAAGACTGTTTTTTTGGGTCATGCAAACAAAAGTGGATCACTTGCGCTAGCTTAGCAACATCAACCTGTGGTTTTACAATGACTGCATGGAATTTCAAAAAAACGATCTGGACACACTTCTAACACTCTGGTTGACTCGGAAATGAGGTCCTGTGTCAAAAAAAAACGGAGTGTTGCTTTAAGCCTACTATACAGTATTGCATAACTCATTAGGATATAAAAAGGAATCTGACCAAACATGTGTAAAGCCAAACGATCTGCATCAGGTCCATAAAGCATTGCATGATTTATTACAGGCACCGGTTGCCAATAACAGCAATCATACATATTTTCAAAGCAATCATACATATAGTGCACTTCCATGGGAACATCTGTCTGTTTCATGAGGGAATAAACTTTTACTTCCTGTAAAGAGTCCATCCCAAATTTCCAGGTCCTACTCTATCACCATGCCAAAAAATTCACTTGATAAATTACTCTGCTTTTTCATTCTTTCTTCCACTACAAATTTTTGTAAGTAATGGTCATCAACATCGAACTTTCTAATGCCCAACGAACATGACTCTGGGACTCCACTGTACGTGTTGTGTTGTGTTACGTTACGTTGTTACGGTGTGTTGTGTTACGTAATGTTGTGTGAATGTTATATACATTAAGGAGAATAGGCTATTTCTTAATAATTTTCGCCGAGCTGCTGCATCAGTTCTAGCCAGTTCAGAGGTGTCTAAAGTTAGGGCTGGGCGATATGGAAGAAAAACAATATCACGATATGGATTACTTTATATCACGATAACGATATATATCACGATTTAGCACAATTACATACGTTCTTTAAAATGGATCTTTGTATTCTTATTTTTACAGTTACATTAACTTATAGTGTGTATTGTGACAACATGAAATGTAATTTATTTGATATTCAATTGTGTAAAATTGATAAAATTACTATCACGATATGAACAATATAGGAGAAAGGTCACGATATACACTTTTATATCACGACAATGATATATATCGTCATATTGCCCAGCCCTATCTAAAGTCATAGCCTGTGCTGTGAGAGCAAACTGCTTAGAGACTTTCTGCCAGATATTAATGGTGCAGTGACCAGGCCAAGGTGAGGAGTGAGGCCCACTTAAAGATGGACGCAGAGCATTGGGCACTGTGTGGAGACCAGACACATCAAGGGTCATAAATCATTTAGCCGCCCTCCGCTATGCTGACATGTAACCTTTTGCCACCAGACCAGACCAGACCAGGCCAGGCCATGCCCCCTTCACCTCACCTCCCACCAGGGGCGGCGCACTGGTATTAGGACAGGGGGGGCGGGAGATGTGTCAGAGGCGTTGAGCCCACGAAATATCGTAGAATGGGGCCCCTACAAGATGTTTGGCAATCGAAATCCACTGGCAGGGCCCCCCCTCCAAGTGGTGAGGCCAGGGGTTCCTGGCCCCTATGCCCCAACCCCCCACCACCCCCCATCTGCTCCGCCCCTGCCTCCAACCCCTACTTGCTTTTCTTTGCCAACAGCCCACACACTTCAGTATGTACTGGAGAATTACTGGTGAATATTTTCGTAGAAACAGACTCTGTGTTACCTGGTAGCGACCAACTTTCAGTGTTGTGCATTGTGCTGTGCAGTGTAATTTTTTCCCCATGTATTATGATCTCTTTATTTTTGTATAGTACACAGTATACTGATATTTTGTCTGTGTGCATGTGTGTGTGTGTGTGTGTGTGCGTGTGTGTGTGTGTGTGCGCGTGCGTGTGTGTGTGTGTGTGTGTGCGCGTGTGTGTATTTCAGATGTGGATGAATGTCAAGATGACCACGTGTGCACGAGGGGCCACTGCCAGAACAGCGAGGGCTCGTTTGTGTGTATCTGCGAGGCCGGCTTCAGGGTGTCACAGGCTGGGGACCAGTGTGATGGTAAATAAATACACACACACACGCACACACACACACACACACATGCACACACTCACAAACACACACGCACACGCAGACACACACGCACACACAAACACTGACACACACATGCACATGCACAATCACAGGCACGCGCTAAGGCACATACATACACACACACACACATGCACACACACACATGCACACGCACACACACACACACACACACACACACACACACACACACACACACACACACACACACACACACACACACACACACACACACACACACACACACACACACACACACACACTTAATGAGAAACAGGAAACAGGGCTACTAGTATAATCATGCCTTAAATAGCCATTAATATCCCAAACAGGTATAAAGTACATGCTATAAACAGAGGCCCAGGTAAATAGATCGCAGTTCATTTGTAAGTACCAACAAACACATTTCCGTAATAAGAGGCATTTTACCATCCGCACTCCAGCTATTTTCTGAAGCAATGCTTGCTGTGGCCCTATGGCACTCAGACTAGAGAGATTAGAATAAAAAATAGATAACTTTTTTTTTCGTACCCAGAGTTAGATTTGTGTAGATAATATGTAGTCAAGTCCCAAACTAAGGTTTGAGACACATATTATGTATGAAGATGTTATAAATATATTTATTATTATGTTATCAATGTTTGCTGTTTGGAAAATGGTGGTTGCTGGGGGTTGAGGTTGGAGAAATGTTATGTCCAAAAGGAGGGTCCTCCCAGTAGAAAACTGCTTTATGCTGTGGCTTCTTTCTGAAATGGCACAGGGAGAAAGAGAAGCCTTTTCCGGATGCCACGAGCCTGGCATCCCCAGGCGTGTGTGCAGCAGCAGCAGGAATGGACTTAAGGTTACCCACGTAATCCCTCCACAACCACCAACCGCTAGCCTGCCATCCCATCCCGTCATCTCATCCCTCCACAACCACCAACCGCTAGCCTGCCATCCCATCCCATCCCGTCATCTCATCTCATCTCATCCCTCCATAAATATAGGTGTTGCAAGCAGCACACTTTTACGATGCCCACCAAACCCAAGTGTCCCAAATGAAAGGGCTATGTTTGGGGCTTGAGGCTAGCCCGTTCACCACCAGCCCTGCCCAAACCATCCCAGCGATCCCTGCTCACCGCTCATCACCCAACTGTGGCGTTGAAGCACTGCAGCCGGAGGCATAGCTTTTCTAAATTAAAAGTAAAAGTAAATTTGTTGACCCTGCCGTGGCCAACCGGTAGGGCACTCGCCTGCCTTGCAGCTGACCCGGGTTCGATTCCCGGCTCGGGTCCTTTGCCGACCTCTCCCCGTCTCTCTCCCAATTCACTTCCTGTTCACCTCTCACATTGTCTTATCAAATAAAGTCGAAAAAGACCAAAACAAATCTTTAAAGTACATTTGTAGTGTAAGTACAACACCAGCACATGCTATTATGTAGTTGTTACTGAGATGGATAAATTGTGTTGTTACTGAAAAACACTTCAAACAACAAGGAACCACCACAAACTTGATCGAGTCAGCTGATTGTAAGACGAGTACACTAGGGCTGTAACGATACACTCAACTCACGATTCGGTTCGTATCACGATTTTTGACCTACGGTTCGATACAACCCACGATTTCTGAAGTGTATCTCCACTGAAGTTTGGAAACACTATCACATCAAATCATAAGGTTGTTTTCTGGACTAATGGGTAATAAAACTTTGAAAGGGCGTATCACGATACTGCCTCCTTGTATCACGATACAGTATCGTGACTCTGTGTATCACGATTTCTCGGTTCGATACAACATCGTTACAGCCCTAGAGTACACAGTTCTACTGTTTACTCAGATAAGTTAGCTGTGTTGGGCTTCTTTTACGTTTACTTTTGACAGCTCTGCTTTTCAGTAAGGTTTTGGTGGTGACTGTGGAAGGGTGGGTGATTGAAAGCTTTGGGGTGCCAGGATGGATTGAGGGTTTGCACATGATGGGTACTACTGAGTGTTTGCTCCCTCTCCCGTCCGCAGATGTGGTTGTGTGGTTGGGGCGTAGATTCTCACTAGGGGTGTATTGCTGGAGAGAATGCTCTTGATGGGTGCTGCTGAGTGTCTGATTTGTGCCGTTTTTTTTGCTCTCCCGCCACAGATGTGGTTGGGTGGAGACTGGCAATACATTAGCTTCTCGCTATGGATGGGCTGCACATGATAGGTGCTGCCAAGTGTTTAAACTTGTGGGGTTTTTGCCCCCTC